>NW_028278359.1:0-155307 GCF_059751315.1 Micrasema longulum
TCGTACCACGGTCGCATGAATAATTTTAAAAGG
This sequence comes from Micrasema longulum, assembly GCF_059751315.1. NCBI lineage: Eukaryota > Metazoa > Arthropoda > Insecta > Trichoptera > Brachycentridae > Micrasema > Micrasema longulum. The sequence goes on from NW_028278359.1 coordinate 34, forward strand.
GGTTTATTTTACATAAGAATATGGTATGAATTTAGAACGAGAAACGATAAAATTTAATTTCGCGTAAGCGGTTTGAAACCCGGGCAGATAAAGTTTAAGAATTTTGAAGATTAATTACATAATTAATTTCAAAAGGTAAACAGAGGGTCTTTTATTTTTACATCAAAATTAGAATTTCAATTTAAAAAAGAAAACATTATTTACATAGCGGTACTGCAAGAATCTGTTACCTGTTATACAAATTTAAGCAAATGCGAATAGCGACTAACATAGAATAATCATGATCACTCAGGTTGCGTCGACCGAATAATATCGAAGTAATGTATAAGAATATTAATGAATACGTGTGAAGCTTATTTTGCTTACCAAGATAGATGCCAGATGCTCTAATATGTTGTTCTATCATCTACGTGGAAAGTATCTCTTGATCGCAGATAAGTCTGCATTTTCTTGTTGATTAAGTTTTGATTCTAAGAAGAAAGTTATTTAAATGACATTATTATGGCATTTTTCGATCAAATTAGTCCATGTTAATTGATAAAAAAACGAAACCAAATAATTCTGTATTTTTTAACGATAATCTAACTTTTATGTAAAAAAAGAAAAATCCAGATTCACTGAGATTTATATGCGGTTACAGTGCCTTATGTGGCCCATACAAAAGAATAATTCAGATCGTAAATTATTTAATGGAACTTTAATCAAGCGTCTTCTAGTAAATTGATTGGAAAAAAATTTATAAAAAAATAACTTTTTTAAAAATATAATATAAGTGCTTCAATATTTAAGGGCCATTTCTTTGTCGATTTTTATACAAATACAGAGATAATTGCCATGATTGAAAACATGAATTATTTTCAAACTATCTTCATTCCTTGCAAACAATGAGCATTATTTTCAAAACGTACTTAAATCCCAAATTGTTTCATTTCGAAATCAAATTTTATGTTCAGGAGCTTCAAAAAATTATTTGTAAAATGCTAAATATCCGCAATAAAATGATAAATAACTAAGCTCATATTATGTATTCTCATAAAAATCATGCTTTTAAAATTGTCCAATATTAATTCCATCTTTGGCACAATAGTATTTATTCTGTTTTATTATAATCATAATTAATCTATCAAACAGTTCTTTAAAAATTTGCCTAAAAAATAGTTTTCGAGTTGGGGCACATTTAAATTTAATATTGCCCATACATTTCATTTTTGTTCAAGTACTGTATGTTCATTGAATTAATAAAACGCAACTGGCTAGAGTCGCTCGTATGGAGAAGAAACATAATATGTTTTCCGGTTTCGAGACGTACCCGTCTCTTCGTCAGGACACCAATTAAACCAACATGCACAACCCCAATGGTTATATACAAATATTTAATAACATTTAGTAAAATGTTTGACCACAAAGTTAATGCTCTAAATAAAAATATTAATATATTTATTGACTACAAAGTTAGCTACATATTACAGTAATACAACTGGCCGTTGGTAGTCGTGTCGAGAATTGTAAGCGCAAACCGAAATCGTCCGATACACGTTTGTTGTTAAACTTAAAATTAAACTCACATTTGGAACGTTTTCGTACTATGCAATAGAGCCCAAGGGCTTTTCTAGTGAACTTTTACTTTGAGGTCTGCCCACAAATGAGTACAGATTTTAAATATGGGAAAAACTAGATAAAGGAACACCATTCCGTTATTAATTTGTTGGAAGTTTTAGCCCGAATAAAAATTCCGCCGTCGTACATGTTTGTTATTGTACGAAAAGATTAATTAAATACATAAAATAATAGTTTTTTAATAAATAAACCCTATCAATGATTAATGACGAGTAATAACGAACATGATCACTTGTTACTAGCTAAAAATGTATGTTTGTAGAGTACATACGAAGCAAACAAATGGATCCAGCGTTTTATGGTAATAGGTGGCCATAAATTTTATTACTATGCACATTTCCTACCAATAGAACACGCAGCGAGCTTAATTGACACGGGGTAGGAAAAGGGGGATGTTGCACTTAAGTTAATCGCATTATAAAGGTATGCTTCGAGCAGATTGGAAAAAACCTCCCTACATTGAGTCCACGTACCTCACCGACAAGCACGTAAGAGAAGGCTTTATTACATGTATTTATTATTGGTATATACGTCCTACAGCCTCCGGCGTAACGCCACATTAGTCCCGGGATTTCCAGGACTTTTCTGGGTTTTTCGCCCCTCAGGACTATACCGATTTATCGTGGTATCGCCGGGAAACATGCGTTATAATCCCGAAAGGCCTCGGCTATAACCGTTAAAAACAACGCGTAAATCAACTTTTATTGTTTACAAGTGTTATCGTTCTAGCCCGCACTCCCATTTCGACTCGCTGAGATAATTTTTCTCAACACCTTTGAATAACACTGACATAACAAACGACCCATTGAAATACGATAAAAGGTTCGATTTTAACTCAATGATCATTTAAATGATTTACTGCCAGCTCAATTAACTTTTAAAGGCAAAACTTTACATATCTTCATATTTGTCAGTAAGTGTTGACTACTTCAAGTTTTTATAAGATCTGTTTTATTTTCTTGTTGACTTAAAAAAATATTTTTTCAAAAATCAATCAAAATCAATGTTTCAATGCTTATAAATGCAAATTTTCAAATGCTTATAAAATAAATACACGCTCCTCACCGGCGATGGGCTTTTTTTCAGATAACATTATTTTTAATTCATCTGAAAAGAGGCACGATTAAAAAATAAAATAAATGTGTTAATTTTGATATTGAAATATTATTTACAGTTTTTTGTTTTTTTCTTTTTAATTTGTTCTTTTAGAATGTAGTATGTATTACTGGAGAGTCGTTTTACATAATTTTGAAATATACCATATTAAACATACTTAAGTCGAATTTTATATACAACACAATAAAATCACATAAAATTCACAAATAAAAACACTATTAATAAAAACATCTTTCTATCTATTTGGCATGACCCACTCATCAATCCGTGCGCATCTCACCGCCATTATCCATTTTTTAAAGGCGAGATATCGATGAAACATTAGTTTATGAACACCTACTACATATTTACTTTCAATTGATATCAACATTATAACTTCTTATTATTAGTATATAAAACATTAACTTCGTAGTCAAATATTTAAGTTAATCAATTTTATATAAATTTTATATTTGAAGCACTAAATTTGTGGTTAATCGTTAAAATACAATTTAAAAAAAAACACTAATTTTTTAAACTTTAATTTAAAAAAATATTTTTGTTTATTTTTGGCTCCACGTGTAGGTAAACATGAAAAAATAAAATGTGAGGATTTAATTTATTACGTAAACCTTGACGAAGAAGCTTGTTTTCCTTGAAACCGGTCGGTGGAATAAAAATAAAAATTAGTGGTTCAATACAAAGTTGTTTTTTTTATTTTATTAAATTAATTTCAGTTAATATTTATATGTAAACCGCTACCGTCTACCAGTTTTGAGATGAATCTGTCAAGATACCTTTTTAAATTACGTATATTCAAATAAAGTGTTTTTTTTTTATTTTTTTTTTTTTATTTATAGTAATACATGTAACAAAAATATAACAAATAAAATATACAGAGAATAAAACCAATGACAGATATCTACAGAAATACATAAAATACACGTCCAATATATATTAGTGTGTTTGTAGTGAGTGAGAGGGTGGGTAAGTAAGTGTTATATTGGAATGAGGGTGGACATGTGTGTAAATATTTATGCACAAGTGTCGAAAAAAAAAATATATGTAAATAAAATATAAAAAATTAGAGATAAAATAAAATAAAATAAGACAAAATAAGACTTTATTATTGAAACTAAGTATAAGACAAAAGGGTGTGTTTTAAGACGCGTGATTTAAATGGTATTTTTTTACAATCAAATGGATCATTGTCCTGACTGACAAAAATTGGGAGGGGGAGTCATATGTTGGTTTAAATATTATCCTATCGAAGACACGAGTTTGTTGTTATATACAAATTAAATATTTATTGATAATAATATAGTTTTTAAAACCTTTGAAGTTGAAAACATAACATTTGTAAGTTTTAAAAATGATGTTACAGGTTTAAAATATTTCATATGCACTTTCTGATTAAAATTAAGCATTATGGAAAAAAAAAATTACAAAGATCGTTCAAGCTTACGTTATAAATTATCAGAATACCCGTCTTCATTGTGGTGGAGAAAACAGTGCAAAGTCCATTTTAAACCCAAAATAAGTTATCCCTTTTCACATTTAAATGGCAGTAAAGGAGACATCCAACAGATATTGGAAAAATCGAAATGGTCCATGATATTATTATTTATTTCTTGTCCTTTTTTGTCAAAAGGGCTCAAACAAAAGTGGTCCAAATGAACACGTCCAATCCCTCATCAAAATGATTGATCAAGCAACACAGGCGGAAAAAAGCAAAAAGTGGAGGAAATTCACGGGAAATGGAGTTCGATAACATATTGAACCGAAAAACTCAATTTGTTTTGTTCTTTGCGATATAGTTTTTTGATGTTTGTGAAAAATGACTACCAATTATAGGTACACTTTATTGAAAATGAGTTTTTGCTGTATTTGAAAAATTTAATTGTACCAGGCTTATGCATCATACGCATGAATGCTGTCGACTAAATATCGATTTAAAACATTTATATTATATTTGAATTTATTTCAACAGAGATGGAAAAAAAAATTGAGAAGGGAATATAGAAATCTAGGCATTTACAGGGCTTATGACCTGTCATTGGCTGGTTTAAGTGGCCATTTTACACACTGTGTAACATTCACCAGTCTGCCCATGTTTAAACATCCACATTTCCTCAACTATTCCATCTGTTGACTTTTGTGATTATTACCGAATTTTCTCTGCATAATATTTCTTATATTTCTTTATTATTAATATTAATTCGGCCTCCAAGCGCCATGCACCAAGCAAGATGGATAGCGAGAGCTATTTATTCATTTAAAATATCGTTGTTTAGCTCTCAATTCAAAATGTCAAATTAGGACAAAACAGCTCTTTTAGACGTCTGCCTGTTTATCGCGACATCTTATGTCAAGCCTTGGCTGCAATGCACTTTAGCGGTAAAAGCGCCCTACTAGGACTTGTGTTTTTTGAAAGCTGCGAAGGCATACGAAATGGTCGACAAAACTATATCAAAAGCGGCTATACAGAAGTTTTGCCAGCATTTGTGGTATTTAGCAGACGAAATGTCTATCTTGTCTCTATTTGACGATGATATTAACTAAGAAAGTAAGGTAAAAATAGTTGCTAATTTGGCCAAAGAAAATCCATCGGTCCACAATAAACGCTACATTTCATCGAGAGAAGAACTTAGCGGGCCTCTTTTCGAAAAAAACATCGATGACTTTGTTTCTATGAACAGCAGATCCTTTTTCAGGCGACTCAAAATTGATGACAGTTTTTTCATGGAGTGTCATACTTTGTGGATTGCTAATGCTTCGTTTTAACACGCTAAAATGAAGGTGCAGTCACTGAATGCAGTTTATGATACGACTGAAAGAGCTGTTAAGTTGATGCAAGACTTTCATGGCTTAATCACAGTGGACGAGGAACAAAAACTATATTTATTACGTTGCGTACAAGAACACAGAAAAGTATATCCTGAAGAAACATTTAAAAGAAAATTTAATTAATAATGTCCTTTAAATAATTAATATGTATAAAACATAATAAATATGATACAATAATCAAAGTACCATTGTTTTATTTACAAAATAAATATTAAGTTAAAATATTCCCCTATGGTTTCCATACAAACTTTTATATTCAAAGTTTAACATCAAGTCGGTACGGGTTATCGCTATCCGATTTCAATAATATTTATTGTTTCAGTTATAAAGGTCAAATGGAACAAAATAAGAGGGTATGCGTATCTCAATCTGTAAAAAAAAATGCCCTTATAGTCTGGGACACCCTAATGTTTATGTGTGCAATATTTTATTTATATTTTATTTTGATGGATAGGTAGTGAAAAAAAAAACAGCATATTATTAATCGTATTATATAAATGCAATAAATATTGATTGTCTTAATTAAAGTTATTTTTCAAAACTATGAACCAAATATAAATACATATGTTTAGCAAAGCATGAACAGTAAACAATCCTATGTTTTTAAAAAACGAAAAAGGACATTTGGAGAAAAGCAAGGATATTAATTGAAAGTATTTTTTTAAACTAACACGAGGAAATTATATAAAACTTAAATAAAAAAATGCAAATTTATAGGGGTTATTTAAATTCAAGCCCCTTCAGGATATTCACCCCTTTCCCTTGACGGAATAGGCTCAGACGTAATCGGATGTAGGAAGTATATTTGGTTTCTATACACTTACCTCTGCGTAAACATGCCCCGGTCTCCCCTTAAAGTACTCGTCGCTTTTAAAGCGATTCACGTCGTTTATACACCATTTGTTTGAATTTATCTCCCATTTCTTTATCGGCAGACTGTTTTTTTTGGAACCATTACGTCCGCAAAATATTTGAATTTATAAACATATAGGACCACGTGGATAGAACGGGACACATTTCTCTTAATTTTATTTACCTTCTTATTTTATCGTTTTTTACAAAAACTAAAAATCAGTTGATTTCCTTTTTGCAATTTTAACCTGAAAGTGGCTTTTTAGTTTGCTAATACGTAGGTAAGTATTTGGGATGAAAGCGGATGAGGAATACAGTTATGTCTGTCAAATAGATTCAGAATCCTGTGTGTTTGAGTGAGTTTCTTCAACTTGATGACTACTATGAGATAAAAATCCTGAAAATAAGACTTTGACCTTAGACGAATCGCTTCGTAGTGAAATGGTTGGCGCGTGCACCTTCTATGCTTGCGGTCCAAGATTTGATTCCTGGCAGTGCCCTAAAATATTTGTTTTAATAGAGATATTTTGACTGACCTGACAGGGCACTAAGAAAAGAAGAAAAAGTCCCTGGAATGGCACTAAAAGCGTAAAACTGGTAACCTTAACATTCGAGATGTACACCATTTTTTGTTCAAATGTGGATGCAGTGCCCTATGCGCTATCGGGTGAGGGTAGAAGTATGATGTATGTTAGTGACTCAATCTGTGTGATTGATATTTTATAATTTTTGTTTTAAAATCTTCATGTTTTTTTTTTTTGGATTATTATTGCCTTTATTTTTTTTTCATGTTTTAATTATTCACACTTTATTTTTTTGTGTTATTTAATTGTAGCACTTGTTGTTGTAATTTTATTTATTTTTTTAATATGTTTTTTCTCCTTATTTATTGTGGCCTTACACAAACACAGCCCAAAAAGGCAAAAAGGTATCCTTTTGTTTGAATTTTCAATGAATAAATAAACAAAATAAAATGATTTTCTGTAGCACAACTTTTGCGTACAATATTTTTTAATAAAACAAGAAAAAGCATTGAGAACATGACAAATATTTAAATTCAGCCCAATTAAATATAAAAAGATTTTTTTTTTAAATATTCGCGGTCTTATGATTAACACAAATATTTCCATTTTGGGGGGCATTTTTAACGAATAGTAAATAACTCAACAATAAAAAATATAAATCAAGCTGTGGTAGAGTGTGGTCGAATCTCAAACCTATGATTCGTGAGTCCACGTCACTAGCCACGGGACCACAACCCGGTTCCAAAATCATTCGAACTCTGTTCAAAATTAAAAATAACCTCCCTAAAAAGTGGCTTTACGGAATTTGTGTAACTGAATACTTTATTTTAGGAAACTGAAACATACTGAAAGGGCGGAACATTCATTGAATAAGGGTAGAAAAATACGGCTGTATATTCATTGAATGAGGTAAAAAATGCGTTTCTTCTTTTCAGAAAAGCTCAAATGTCATGTAGCTTTCACGAACGAAATGAAAACCAACATTTTAGCACTAGAAAAAAATGCTAACTTCTTGTCAACATTATACTATGTTGATGTTCTTAAACTTGGCAAAAAGGGCTTCCTTTTGAAATTTAAATAAATACAATAAAAAATATTAATTGAATAATACTTGAGAAGATATAGAATAATAAAAAAAAGATAAACCTACAGAGAAATATATCGAATATATAAATGTTTAAATATGGACAGTATGGTCAAAATCTACCGATCATATCTCCGCTACATTATTTTTTCAGAATTTTTACCTGAGAGTAGCTTCAGGTAAAAATACACGTCTAGGATCCTGATACTATTTCTTATAAAAACTCTATTTTTCATCCGCCCGGTAATGGAAAACATTTGTATTTAGTCCTACCAAATGCCTTAATCTCGTGTGTGTAATTTGACAGCTTAAGTTGTGTTAAAATTACGTTGATATTTTGCTAAAATAACTTTTGGTTTAACCTTATCAAACTTCAAGAGTCAATAATTCTGAATTTAAAAAAATAACAATTGAGTATTTAGTATTTTTATTTGTTTTTTTTTTTATATTTGTAAATTGTTCACAACCTATGTATCTGTAAAAGCCGTTTGGGCGTTCATAAACAAATAAATATGGTTACTTGTAATTAAAATAATATTTATGCGTAGGGTTAGTTTTGTCCTTTTTTTCGAAATTAAGAAAACAATAGTACACTACAAAAAAAATACAACAAATTGGTCAAAAATGTATTTTCCATCATTATTTTTCAACAAATTAGTCAACTAGTAAAAATAAAATTATGTTTTTATTACGAAAGTGGTTAGTAGACAGAACGTTCCTATGCTGATTTATTATTTTTGTAAAACACTCTTTAACTTAGTATTTTTATCTCTCATTGAAGATATTTTTCTTATTCTTTTAGGTTGACCTTTTTTTTATTTCTTTCTTTCTTATTTTATTTTATTTTTTATATTTTAATTTTAATAGGTAATTTTAATGTTAAATTATTTTTATTTTTTCTGTAGATATAAATTCAATTTTTTTATTTAATTTGTTTTATTTTTTATCTTGTTTTGATTACATTTCTGAGCACACACTATTTTAAAACATTCAAGTAAATGGCTACTCTTAAATTTTAATCGTATTATTTTTCTCTATTTTCCTACTTTAAAAAAATATATATTTTAAACCATTTTATCTGGTTTTGTTGAGTTTTTTCTTTTCTATCTGCCTCATAATAGATATTTTTAATTTTTCAAAGCATCAGAAACAAAATAATATATGTTCTTTATTTCATATGTAAACAGTATTATATCTATACTCTTTTTAAAATTATTAATTAAAACTAATGTCTGAGCACCCGATGACAAACTATTAATTAATAGTTTATCGGGAAAAAACATGATTTTATATTTTGTTTTCTTTTAATAATGTATAAATATTGTAATAATGCCTGTATTGTATTGAATAATGAATCAAGACTAAGAAAACAAAAATCCATAGCATCTTCACCGAACATTGTGAAAATATCACTTGCAGCTTTTCAAGTTTTATTCCTGCGATTGAACGCGCGCAGATGAAAGTATCGAAAATTCTCATTTTGGCAATTTGAAATTCTATTTTGAATTATTGTAATACAATAAATAAATATATTTTATGTATTATAAGTAAAAACTAACATAAAATCTCTTACAGCAGAAAATTTTATTTCTACAACGTACAGTATCCTGCGATTAATAAAATACATCGGGTTTTAGAAAGAGACTGCCGACTTTGCAGGAGTCCGGTATCTGTAAAATGGATGAATGATAAAGACGACGTTCTAAAAAGCCAAAGCTAGCCGATTAAGCAGGCAATCATTTTTTTAAGCCCGATGTACTTTATTTAATGCCGGTTACTTTATAACCCTTAGGTGGCAGAATAGATGGGTCTAGGACCTTGTCCTGATCGTTGGTAAAACATGGATAGTAAAAACGGGTGAAAGGAAGGAATGGAGACTTTTGGAAGAGGCCTTTATACAGCAATGGAGAGAATAAGGCTAAAGAAGAAGAAAGAAAATAGTATAACCCATAGTTTTTTTTTTTCAAATTTTGTTGTTTATTTCTAAATTTGGAAAAATAATGGAAACTACTTATGTCTTCCCCTAATATTATATAAAGTAACTACACAATTGACTTTTTTTAAATCCAAGAATTTTAATCATAAGGTTAATTAGTAAATTAGGTATGCACAAAAACGAACACCACAAGTTTTGATGTAAAAAACACATTTTTTCTCTTGTCATTTAAGCTTGTTTTTTTACCGGTTGGCTGATGACGTCATTAAAAATGAAACAGGGTTGCAGCGCACATGATTATAATATATATTCCTGAAAACGTCCTATTAGGGGATCTGTAGTGTACTTGAAAACACAGTTACATTACCAATTCGTTACATCAACAAGGTTCTAACTAAAATTATTATAATTTTGAATTTATGAATACAATATTAACAGCATTCATTCGATATAAAACGTCCTTGTTAGCAAATATTTATTTGATTTTTTGTGAGTACAAAATATGATATCAAATTTAACTCTTTTTTTTAAAAGATGTATGGACGTTTGGTGTATTTAAAATATAATAAATACATGATTCGTATATTTTTACGCAACAGATGCCTACGTGCTGACAATTTTTATCCCGTTTTATATAAACTGTCAATGTATGTTTTGAAAAAAAAAATTTTGGACCACAACACGAGTAGGCTAGGAAGCCTAATTTATTTAAAAGAAAAGTCTTGTTGAGGTTTTTGTATGTATTAGGTGTATTTATTTTTAATGTATCCTAATTTCTATTCATGTGTAATTTAACAATTAAATAAATAAATATAAAGCAATAAAAAATAAAAACATATTTTGTGTGTGACAGATGTATTATTCCTTCCTAAATGTATATTTTTGTTTTTGTTTATATTTTTTACTTATTAACAGTTATGATTTTTTCTTACACATTTGTATTTTTTTGTAAAACACTGACGTATGTCCATATTCTTGTCATTTTTTGTATTTTTTATCACTTATGTTGTAATCGTTTTTAAAATTAGAGAAAAATGCAAATAGAACTTTTCCAAAGGAAAGCCAACAAGTCAGTGTAGTGAATAATTTAAATTGGCTGATTTACCTTTTTTCGCAAGAGTAAACAGAAATCAGTGTGCGCCGCTTGAGTCTACTTTGTCATGATTTAATATTATGGTTAATCTAGTAATAGTGTCAAGAAGTTAGTAACAAAAATTTCCTCCGTTTTATATTATTAATTTTTATTTGTGAAATTATTTATTTCAAGTAAGTTTACACATAAACAAGTCAAATACTAAAATACAGCTGTGATTTGAAAATAATCGCGTTTTTTTCTTCTTCTGATTGAACAAATTTTGACCATTCTTTTTAAAGGTATTTTTATATTTTGTCGGCCTCGTGGTGTAATGGTCACTGCAAATGCTTACCATGCAAGAGGTCTTGAAATCGATTTCTGACATGATTGATATGAAATATTTATTTAAAGGGGTGTTTTCACACTAGAATATTTCATGGTCCTTGGTCAGGTTCCTAAAGCATAAGACCATTTTTATTACATAATTAGATCATTTTACATGTATGTAACAAAAATGATAAAAAAAACTGACGATTGATCTACCAATACAGTTTTTTATTGTTTCCTTTTTAGAAAAAACAGTTGACAAATTATCTATTCTGCTCAATGCATATTATTTGTAAATTTATTGATTTAATTTAAAATTGCTACAATTACACTATCGGAATCGTGACGTAATAGTCAGTCCGTTTCCCTACCATGCAAGATGTCTCGGGTTTGCTTCCCTACATGATTGATATTAAATATTTATTTTAAAGTGTGTTTTCAAACTAAAATATTTCATTTCATTTAGTCCTTGGACTGGTACCAGAAGCGTAAGACTGATCATTTTACCTTTATCTAACAAAAATGATCAAGACAAGCTGCGATTGGTATACCAATGCAGTTCCCTATGGACCATTGGGTGTGGAAAGGGAATGATGATGGTGATGGAAGATATTTTATATTGCAATTAGTCCGCCAAACTTCACTTACTCTTCTACTTTGGGTTTTAAACAAAAAAAAATTAAAAAAATTAAAAACGTTTTCTGAAATCACGTAAATTAATGTAATTTTGTTTGAGGAACAAATAATTAGGCGGTGTAAGAAAGCTTAACATCATTTTATATATTAGTATTAGGTACTCAAATATTATTTGTCAGCAAAATAATTTAACAGAATTTAATAATTATTTATTTAGTCTCGAAAAAGTGGAATAAAGCTATATACGTATTTTTATTATTATAAATATGGTAGGTATGTTAGAAGGTTTTTATTTATAGGAATATAAATAAACTATGCGTTTGTAAAAAAATACCTGTTTCTGTAATATGTGGAACGTGTTAATAGAAATATTAGTTTCATAAAATGGCCCTAAACAAATTATTTTAAAACTATCAATCCTTAGCCGCGTCAAAGTTTGAGGATTGTGGCAATTTCTTCCCTGATCATTCAATCGTCATTCCCAGAAAAACCTCAGTAGCCACACGAGGCGTCCCGACGCTTTCTTCCCCTTAAATTTCGCCAAAAATGTGGGAGGAAAAGAGGGCGTCCTTTCACGAAAAACGTTTTTGAATTCACACATTGCCTTTGTTCGCCCTTTTCTATAGAATATCATTATAAGGCAGAATTTACACAATTCACGCGACATGTCCAGTACTGTCTGAGTGAAGGGGAAATAAATATTCTATACGTCTGTGTTTGCCCCGTACCACCCTCCTACGTTACGCCGAAAAAGAAAGAAAAATGTATCCATTGGATTATTTAGAAGATCTAAAATACTATCTAGCAGAATTTATGCAAGATTTTTTTATGAATAAAATATTTCAATTCACTACGGTTTTCCGCCTTCGAATTGGAAACCAACAGAATATCTACAAAGAAAAGTTACTTCATAATGTACTTTGTTTACCCAGAGGTTGACAGTTCTACCATTTGCATATTTTAACAATAAAGCAAAGGTGAAAAAATATTTCTTTGTTCCCAGAAAAAATAAGGTATTTAAATTGCTTTTTTTATCTCCGCCCTTTAACATTGTTAAACTGAAATATTTATTTTATTGAGAGACTTTTTTTTCCACAACCCCCTTTATATATTCATCTATAAAAATAAAAGAACAAAACACATTTTCACAATATTTTTAATACATATATATATATATATATATATATATATATATATATATAAGGGTGTATCAAAATCACTATCACCATTTTGCCATCTGCACCCTGTAGTGCAAACGGCACTGCATTGGTATTTCAATTGCATCATTTTTATTATATGAAAGGTAAGATGATCAGTTCTATGCTTCAGATTTCAACCCAGGGACAGTAAAATATGTATATGTATACACCAAGGACTGAATCTTTTATCCGCCTGGACACAGACTTATAATAATTTACATATATCGTCACCCTTCAGGCAAAAGTCATTAACTTTTAAAATGCCTGTTTTTAGTTAAATATGTCATTAAAAGTATAAAATTATGTTCATTAAGAGGAAAACGTCACCAAAATAACTTGCAATTTCAAATTATTTGTTTTTTACTTACGCGACAAAACAAATAGAAACGCATTGAAAACAGTATTTTAAAATAAAAATATGTTTAACCACATAATAATAACTATCATTCTAATATCTCCTTCATTTCACTAATTATTTTAGCTTACATTGTCCAGATTATAAATAAGCAAAATACACTTTAACCAATTTTAGCCACCTAGCCTCATTGAAAACCTTCCAGATATTTTATCATTTATTATATCATTTATAAACAAATATTAAACTCTTTAATACTATACTCTTAAAATAATACTTTTAAAATATTAAACTCCAAAATACAAAAACCTGATTTATCCTTGGTCACAAAACATTCAAATTGCGATTTTTCAAAATAGTGTTTTTTGGGTTCGTGACTTTTGACTGAACGGCGACGATATCTCAACAGAATTGAAACCATAAAGATGTTTAAACATAAGCCAAATGCTTTTTTGTAAAAAAACATGTAAATTGATAGATTGAACCAGCCAACGGACATGTCGTTTACCCTGTAAATGCGTGAAGTGTAATGTTTTCTGTTCAAAGTGGTAATTCATTCATTATAAAAAACACATTCTATATTTTGCACAAAATCAATGATCGAAAGGTTACCAAACGTTGTCATAACCCAAAAGTCAAGACAAAAATGATATTTTTGATATCATAAACATTTTTTACGATACAAAATGATATTTTTTATTTTTTTGTTCATAAATTTGCACAAACAATTTAAATGTTGAGTTAAAAAAGCTTATAACCTCATCGGCAGGATTTAAACTAAAAACTCATTCAAGATAAAATTCAACTTATTTAAAAACGTCTACCCTGTTTTCATGACTGGTTTAAGCTGTGAACTTATTGAGACTCACACCCCCTCACTTTTGTTCACTATATTTCATAGCCCTAACGCTCCAATAAACCGTCCGGAAAATTTTTGGCCGTTATTAGTTTATGGTTTACCTCTTCGTTCTTGTTCTCAAAGAAGCTTCTTAATTCCCAACCACAATATTATTCCCTCTTCTAACTTAAATAGTGTCTATGATCTTCCATCCACTATCAAAGATGTTTCAACAGTATATCTGTTTGAATCATAACTGAAGCTGAATCTCCTTTCGGTTCCTCAATCTCTCCTCTTTTTTCTTTTTTTATTCCCTTTTTCCATAAAACAGTACAACCTATTTTTTTAAACAAATATTGCTAGTTTTATTTTTGTATTCATTTTATTTTTTCATGCATACGTTTTGAAACTGTTTTTATTTTATTGGATGGTTGAAAAAAACTGCCAATTAGCTTGCCAATGTTAGTATATATATATTTTTTTAATTTGAAAATAAACACCAAAAGTAATCAAAAAACGGTAAAGGTGATACATCATTTGAAACAAAAAAAAATTCTCTACAAGATTTAGTGTTCGTGTTCACGTAACATACAACTTAAAAATAAATTGTCAAGTAGACAAAAGTGAGCATTTTCCACACTTCCTTCTTTTTGCGTTCAATCAAAGGAATAAAATTGCCAAAGCTGCTCGTTATATTTGCGCATTGTAGGGTGAAGGTGCTACGAATAATTGATAAATTTGTTGTGTGCTCTTGTTCTCCATTTGGAAAAAAACGGACACAAATTATGTTAAACCTAAATACAATTTATCAGGTTTAAAATATTTTAAAAAAATAACGCCTTTACGATGAAGTGCAGTGCAGTTCAAAATCAATGCAGTATATATGCATGCGGATAAAAAAAAAATAATTACGAAACACGTAGAAATAACAAGCAAAAAATACTAAAGACAATTCTAATTGGAAGCAGCCGTTTTTATTAGAAAAGCGTGATGTTGACAACATTTCCAGATGCGTAGAATAAATAGGGTTGCATTCTGAGGTAATCTCACCGCTGCGCTGGTTTCCACCCTTATATTCCCCCCCCCCCACCCTACAAGTACGTCATCTTCTGGTAAGAACTGTAAATCACATGAAGGACTAACCCCCCTCAAAAAGAATTCTGCGGTCTTTTAAAGAGTGCACCGCCGTTAAATATAGTTTATGATCTCAACCCCTGAAAATAAAATAAAGCCCACGAAAATGTAACCTCGGATTTCGCTTGTGTTCTCGATTGATATTTACGATTTAGCTGTAATGAATAATTATTTTTAAAACGGGTTAAAAAATAATGTTGACAACTTGTTTAAATATGTATTTACAGTAGTTTCAGTCAATGCGGATAAAGAGTATGTGTGGAATAGAATCAGCACCCTGGACGAGTGTTTTTGCCTCGAGGTAATCGGGTGGAAATAAGTTTTGTAATACTGGACGTGTTCAATTCGGTAAAAGATATTTTTCTTACATCATTTTCAATATTTTCATTTCTTATACTGAAAAAGGTGGTATTTGAGAAGTAAAATGGATTTATCTAAAAAAATAGATTTTTGGTAAAGTTTTTAGATCATCCACTTAGCATTAATTAAGAAATTTCCAAAAACAGTTCCAGTACTAGAAATAGCTGTAAAAAAAGTCCTGTTATATTATGATTGAGTAGATACTAAGGCAATCGATCAAGTGAAAACCTCAGGATAAAATATTAAAGAATTTTCTTTTACCTTTAGATGTATTTTTTCTGGTATTGAAAGTTCTTTTTGAAATAAAGTGGCAATTCATCTTTTTGTTTCACATAAATAATAAAAAATATATTTTAACTTTTATTTTTGCCAAGAGACAATCATGATTTTCGCGTCTTATATGAAATGATAGTATGTTGAAGTATAATATATTATTTATGTTTGAAGTAATTATACTGTGGTATATGAGTCGGACTTGTGGTGAAAAGTTTCGTATTATTTTTAATTTATTTCCGTTAAACTTGTTAGTCGAAAAAATATAGAACACATAATAAAAGAAATGTAATTTAAAAATATTAATCATTTATTTCATATTTTAATCTGCATAAAACAAAATTAAAGTGAGGAGAATTGCCATAGAGTCAAAAACAAGTGTTTTTGACTCTATAGCTGCTCTTAGATGGCTAGACTAAATAAGCATTATTTTAAATCGGGTTGTGGTCCTGTGGCTAGTGTCTCAGACTCACGCACCAAAGTTCCGTGGTTCAAATCCCACTTTACTCCAACCTGATTCCATTTTCTAATAGTGAGTTACTTACAACTCGTTGAAAATGGCCCTCAGAATTAAATATTTGTGTAAATCATAAGATCGCAAATATTTATTTTATTAAAAAAATTATTTAAATTATGGAGAGGTTTAAAATAAATTGGTATTTTTAATTGGTCTATTTTTAATTTTGAAAAGAATTTGATAAGTTTTAGTTCATTAGGAAAGTTGTTAAAAAGTCAATTTCTTGATATAATATTCATAAAACTATTTAGATAATCCGGTTTGATAAATTTTATTTATTTTATTGAAAAAATACTTACGGGTGCAATATACTAGTCAAATATTGATCAAGGTAATATCAAATACGTACATAAAAAGACACATTCAAAAGCAACAAAGTATTTTTTTCTAGAATCAGCCCCTCTTTTATAAGACAGAAATGCATTTGGTTAAAAATTCATCCCTTTTTCTTATAAATTGGGTCTTAAAGTATCATATATTTCTGGAGACATCTCCATTATGATAGCAAACTTATCCTACATGGGGCAGACCGCATGGGGCTGTTTTTCCATTTACCTGCTTTACATTTTCATCCCTTCCCTACTTACAAAACACCATATCTTTTAAGTACACACCTTTATCTATCCAATTTTAAAATTTACCGGGCAGTTTTTTTTATTTATTTATTTTCGTTAAAAAACGCATAATATGCAGATGACATAAATGTACTCACATGAGTTTGAAAACTCATTCTGTAAACGTTCTGTATTCATTTTATAAGACATAACGAGGTATGTAATAAAGGTGTGTAAGTTAAACATACAGTAGACAAATCTCGAAAACATTAAGGAACAATTTTACATAAATATAACACTAGCTTACGTTAAGTGTAATAGAGAAACAGCTTAAGGAAATGATTTTTAATTTTTGCATTTGAAACACTAACTTTGAAGTTGTTTTTAACCACTTATTATTATTATTTTCCACCGATTGGTTAAAAAACAAGCATGTCTAATTTTAAATATCCTATCCACTCACTTCACACTTCCCATCTTTAAAAGAACAACATGACAAAAAGACTTGACTTATTAGCTCCATTTATATCCAATTTATATTAAGTAATCACGGTTAAATTTAATAAGGTAAAATTGATTAGTTAATTATACCTTGATAAAGAAGCTTGAAACCACTCAGCAGAAAAAATAAATAATAAGTGTTAAAAAAAAATATACATATGTATTTATTTTTTATTTATGTAATTTTTTGTTTATTTTATTTTATTCAGAAAACATACAGTCATACACAATAAGTATTAAAAAAGGCCATTTTTTTTATATTAAAAGACCAATTAAGTTTTTATAAAGTATGCAAAAGATATAAACATAAATAAGATTGCAAAAAAAATATCAATTTTGGGAAGGATCAGAAGATTTATTGATAAGGACTCCTGCAAAACTATTTACAAAGCAATTATTGAACCACACGTTAACTACTGTAGTAGCATTTTATTTTTATCAAACAAAGAAAACATAGATAAACTAACTGTATTACAAAATAAAGCCTTTAGAATCATTTTGAAAAAAAACAGATATACGAGGGTAAAGTCGATGGTAAATTAAATGAAATTATTAACATATAAACAAAGAATATTTTACAATACAATGATATTTGTTCATAAAATTATAAACTCTAATAAAAAAACAGAATTTTGGAAAAAAATTGATCGGAACCAGCATGAACACGATCACAATACTAGAGAAAAGAACAAAATTAGACTTCCATTTAGGAAAAAGGCAAAGTCACAAAATTCAATTTTATTTAAAGCAATCAAAAAGTATTACGAAATGGAAAAAAATATTTATGAAGAAAAAAACATATCAAAATTTAAAATAATGGTCAAGACATATGTGATAAACAATTTATAAATTAAATATATTTTCAATGTTATTATTAGAACACACATAACAATATGTATGATATGTGTGCCCTACTTTAAGATTTAAATAATAAAAAATAAACATTAAATGTGACAAAAAAAATTAATAAATAAAAAATTTAAGTGAGAAACGAATAATTGTTAGCATTTGCGTTTTCCATGGAGTTTATCGTTGGTAATAAATTAGAATAAATAAAAATACTGAATGCACACTCCAAGCCATTCACGCACACACACATGAACGCACATATAAAACAAAAACAAACATATACATTACATGTGGCACATATACGTAGCATAAACTACTCAAGATGCACATTCAGCAACTATCCCAAATAATCGACCCCATGAAGAAATTTTCTGTATAAATGAAATGTGCAGTTAAAAAATGTCGACATCAATACTTAGTCCATTTTAATTTCTACAGGTACGTCTAATGAATGAATTTGAGGTTTAATTGTTTTTACAAGTTGGTATATAAAAAGGAGAATTTAATTTGGTATAGCAAAGAGGATAACGGAAACCAATGTTTTGTAAAAGATACGGCGAATCAACCATATAATTTATGATTTTTGAAAAGAAAAATTGAATCACACGTAAGGCGCCTTTTTTGCAGTGATTCTATATTAAAATTAATCAAAGATGTGCCGTAATCGTTACCAAAACGATATTCCAGGCTCCTTATAAATTTCTTTTAAATGTTCTCGATTACATTAATATATACATTATACTGAGAGGACCATACTAATGAATCGAATTTGAGTTGACTACGGACATAAGTATGGTAAAGAAATTTGAGTGTATCTTTTATTTGAATGATTCATATTTATGGACTTGATAAACGTTGATAATAGGCAGGTAATGTTGAGTAGAAGCAATGTAAATGACTGGTTATTACAAAATCTGTAGGTTTACATTTGATATTGTTTTTGTCAAAATCAGCTATTTATTCAATCTTCTAAGAGCAACTTTTTTTCCCCAATGTCCAGAATGTGTAGATTAGTCAAATCATCACACAACTTGGAATTTTTTGGAAGATAACTTACGGATTTTCGTAGATTTCTTTGCCACTAAAGCAGTATGAGATGAAGATGGATTGGCATGGTTTAGCTCGAAGCCTTTTATATTGATCGTGTTTAAAAATTTATTTTATTGCCCTTGTCTCTACTTCATAGTTGTATGTTCTTTTCGTTCAAATTCTTGTAAATATGTTTTTTCTCTAACCGTTGTTACTGAGTTAGGGTGTATACTTAATTTAAAAAAAATAATTGCCTTTGTTTTTCTTTCTGGCGAGAGCAATAAGATTTAAGCAATATTCTTCCATCCAATATGCTTCCTCTAAGAATTTGGCTTACAGATAACAAGAACACTTTTAAAAAAGTTAATCTAAATTAAACTGAAGCAAAGATATTTTTTTTTAATATTTGATTTTGTAACACGTGAATTAAAAAAATTATAAAAATTGACAATTTCTTCTCACAACAGGTTATCCTAGTGAAAATTCTTCATTTATTTCGTATACCTTATATGTAAAATGTTAATATCTTATGAAATAATGTCATTTTTGTTGCTGGAAAACAGTCAATAAGAAAACATATTACAAAAGTTATTATCATTTGAAAAATATTTTGTGTTAGAAACTCCTTAATTGATAATGAAATAAAAAAACTTTTCAATTGGTCGCTGATTTCAAATTTTAAAAAAAATTAATTTATTTTTAGTAGTACTTTAA
This sequence comes from Micrasema longulum, assembly GCF_059751315.1. Lineage (NCBI taxonomy): Eukaryota > Metazoa > Arthropoda > Insecta > Trichoptera > Brachycentridae > Micrasema > Micrasema longulum. The sequence goes on from NW_028278359.1 coordinate 20,350, forward strand.
ATTTGTCTTTAGAAACTTTATAGAAAATCTGGTATGAAAATTAAAATAATTTCGCAAACAATGTCAAATTATATTAAGAATAATGAAATACTTCATTTGTATTACTCTTAATTTACTATATTAAGAATAATACAAGTTATTTAAAATCGGGTTGTGGTCCTGTGGCTAGTGTCTCGGACTCACGGACCAAGGGTCCGTGGTTCAAATCTCACTCTTCCCTAACTTTATTCCCATTTTCTAATAGTGAGTTATTTACAACTCGTTGAAAATAGCTCTCAAAATGAAATATAGAGTAAATCATAAGAACGCAAATATTTAATTACTAAAAATACAGAAAAAAACTAAAACATTCACTCTTTCGAACAAAGACCAAGCAAATTCATTGATGGTTTCTTAAGATATCAATTTATAATTACAACCACAAAGAAAATAACTTATTTTTGAGTTTATCCGGAAGGTTTTATAAAAAAAATTGTTTCATATACCAGGATAGTAATATAAAGTTTATCGGTTTCCAGATCCAATTTTATTTGATGTAACTGAATTCAAAGCGTATCAAGGACCCTGGTTCAAGTCCTTCCCAAATAAATAACCCTTTTGTTTCCATCCCGGGCTCTATCCATATTTGCTATTCATTTCCACTTTGTATGAAGGATAACATAATTCATAAATTGAGATTAAGGTTCCTAAAGAGTCCTTGTTTTAACTCCAGAGGGGACTAGTTGCTTATGGAGGAACGAGTAGCAAATATTAACTTATTTGTTGAGTTTATTAAATTATTTCAGTCTTCTTCGACAGTGGTACTCTGTGTAAATATTTCAAAAGATTAGACAAATATTGACTTTTTAACTACCTATACCGAAATACTATTTTTACTTTAATATAGTTACATTAAATGATACATGTTGTTTTTTTCTAAATCAATGCACTTTTTATGTATTGACTTAATCTTAAAACAGTAAATTTCCAAAAAAGAGTAGCTCTTGTACTAAGAGAGTTGTTGACATTGTTTTAGTTATAAAGTGGATTTGAAGTAATGAATTTTAAAAAAATAGTCTAACGTGTAAAATGTATAAAAAATAATAAAAATGATTAAAATTAAAACAAACTTTTTTAAACGACGCCGACGTCCCCAGTTCTTCCGAATCAACAAGATCCTTAGAACTCTCCGAAGGTAACTTTTGACGTCACACGCGGAGTAATTTTAAAATCACAAAACTTTAAAAATCATTACGCTGATAATACAATGCATTAAAATAAAAATATTTTTTTTTTTTTATTCTTTGTTTGATTAACAAATATATATTCTTTAAAACTACTATAATTTATACTCTTGCGAAATAGGCATGTTTAAATTCAGTTTCATTATTTTTATTGCTTATGTTTGGGAAATCTCTCCTTGGAAAATTACCAGGAAATAAATCTTTGCATAGTGGAATTGTTATATTATTTTTTTGGAACATTGAAAACAAGAACATCTACATAATTAAACATAAAATTAAAGCAGTAAATTGAATGGAGAAGTAAGAAAAAAAACAGAAGCTTAAAAAGTATTAAAACCAAATTTGCACGTCTATACATACAAATACACTCTTGAGACCATCGCAACTAGCGAAACATTGCTAAATTTGATTATAAATAAGTAAAAATTTGTTTTTATCATAAAAATACATAAAATTTGTTTTTTCGTGGCTTACTGACACAAGAGCGTGACTTTTTTTGGCAAGATCAACTTTCACTTTTTTTTTATTTGAATGTTGTGTATTTTATTAAATAAAGATTGATTATTAAATAAATTTTAAAATAACTATTAAATGACTAAATTTTGTTACATCTCTTTCTAATCAACAATGTTTTGAGAACTTCCAAATGTTTATAGACAGGGTGAATTTCCTCCTTAAGGAGTTATTAAGATTTTAATTTGTTGCAACAGAGAGGGTACACATTTTTTGGAAGGGAATATGGAAGTCTTCGCATTTAGAGGACTTATGATTGGTCTTTGGCTGGTAAAAGTGGCATTAGAAGAATTATATTATTTATTTATTTAAATTCAGGTGTTGCCTAGTAGGTAAATTGGTTCAGCCAGATGAATCTTGCTCACATAATAAAGGTTTTGGCTGTTTTACTTCACAAAAGTCAACAGATTTAAGAGTTGAAAAATGTAGAAGTTCAAACATGGGCGGTATGATGAATGAAATCCAGTATTCAAAGTGGCCACGTAAACCAGCCAAAGACAAGTCGTAAGCCGTGTAAATGCCAATTCCCTTTTTAAAAATGTATTCCTTTCATCACTGTTTCAATAAATAAAGATATCTTTCTTATTTTATAAACCATTGTTAAAGATACATTAATCTTGGATTAACATCTTACATTTGATATTTTCGAACTTAGCCACATTTGATACTTTAATATATTATCCAATTTCAAGCTTGTACTTTTAAATATATGTATTTTAAAGGTTCAGAGGGTTGATTCCTAAAAAAAGGTAATAAAACCTTCCAGAAACTCCTTTTATCAAAGCAATAAGACCTTAATACTGAAGCTTTTTGCGATAAGTTCATTCAGTTTTGAAAATCCGACATTTTGGTAAATTACCAAATTGTTTTCTATGAGGCAGGGTTCGCAAACTAGGGTCAGCTTGTTAAGTGAAATTCGGAAAGCTGACTTTTTCAATCCAGCTGGAAAGACTTTAAATCACACATCTTATTTATTGTATTTATTCATAATACTTTATTTCACATTGTTTGAGTGTTAAATTTCTCGGAAACAAATACACTGATAACTGAAAAATAGATGTACATACTTGTTTTAGCTTTATTTTAACTACAAGAGCCAATTATTCTTAAAAAAATTAAATAATTGTTGAGTTTCAGAAGTTTTTAAATTTGTTATGTTAATAAATATACATATATATATTTATATGTAAAATTGTATTTTTATATTTGTAAATTGTTAATAATCTTTGTATTTCTTTCGGCTTTCTCAAATAAATAAGTCAAAACTTCATGGGATCAAAGTCAAGTGTTGAATTGGGAAATTAACAACAACATGTCACAATAAATTAATAATTTAAAATCAGAAAAAAAGTAACACATAGCACGTTCATATGAAAAGAACAAAAACAAGCCCGAGAACACCAAAATTTAAATGTGATTTTTCTCAAGCCTGGGTGTTCTGTAATGTAATTCACCACTGTAATTGGGCCTCTTGGCCTATTGTGGTGCAAAGAAAAAAATATAATAAAAATAAATAAAAAAATAGTAGTTTTACACAATCAAACAGCTCTACGAAACTGATTCCCATGAATATTTTTTTTGAACTAATTACTTTTAAAAATGTAGTATGTAAAGACAGTGATTAATTGCATCAAATGCATTCTCATTTAAGAGATATTTTATACCAGGACAAATTTGTACCGCCAAGGATTAACCCCTATTTTGAATTTAGGTTTTGTCTTTGAGAGCTTCACTATATAATACGCTGCGACATGATATTCATATGCGGCGTCCTAGGCACCATAAATTGCGAGGAATTCATTTATGATGATTAAATTTTGTTGAATACTTTTTATTTCCCATATTAATTGTTTCATCGTTTCCATAGCATAATGTGAATAAGAAAATACTTATTATTTTACGATCGATACAAGTTGCAAATGTCCACGTATAACAATGGGAGGATAATATTTATCGTTAAGGTTGTAGTCGGGTAAAACGCAGGTAAAATGAGGAAATCATACAATTTTGCCATTTCAAAACTAATGTTTTTTAAAAATCGCGAAAAAATAACAAATAAAAAAATCTTAATTTAAATAGAAACAATAATTATTAAAGGTATTTCTATTGAAAAATGTACCTAAAAGTTTTAAATAACTTAAATATAATTATTTTTAGACCGGCACATTACGCCATTTCAAATTTAGACAACTGATCAGGGCAGGTATAAAAGTAATAAAAACTTTAAAAAGATATTGTTAGAAACTGAATATTTTGACTAAAATGGACTTTTTTTAAGAAAAAAAAATACAATTCTATAAAAAAAGGTTCCAACTAAAATATTTCGATGACTATTTATTTTTTTACGTATTACCGAAGGTATAATTTCACGTAAAAATAAACAAAAAGGTCAGAAAAATTAATGTGGTTTTCAATGCTTGTATTTATTTTTAAAAACACAAAATTAAGATTTTGCTTCATGCTCAATTTATTATCTTTATTTTTATTGCAACAAATTTTCATTCAATACTTAGTTTTTATATAAGAATCCTGATATCTAAGTTAAGTTTAAATTCGTAATTATATTTTAGGTACATAGAGCTTATTAGTATATTTTTAGATAGAAATACCTCTAAAAATTATTGTTTTTATCTTATTTATGATTTTTTTATATTTTGTTATTGCGTGATTTTAATAAACATTTGTTTTAAAATAGCAAAATCATATGATATCCTCATTTTGCGTGCGTTTTACCCGACTACAGCCATAATTTTATCTTTAAAGTAAAATTAAGAAATCTGTATAAAAAATATAATTGTTAGATTGCAAGTTAATTAAGATATGCATAAATTCATCCAACTACTGAAAGGTAAAATTGAGAGGCAACGTGGTCCTGGCAGAAGGCAAACGTCTTGGCTGCGAAATCATTATTTTAATTATTATGCATTGGTTGTAAAACTCGATTTAATTACAATACCTCAAGAGCGCCTTAAAAAGTTAAATATCAATAAATAAATTTAATTTTAACTTTTTAAATTTATAATTAAAGTAAATAATTCACTTTGTTCTCGCATGCTACGGATTTATTGAAATGATTTAGAGAACAAGTGACTTTTAAATTTTTTTTAAACGTCACTTCACTTTCACAGTTTCACACTTCTGCTGGTAGAGCATTCCATGCCATAGGCTCTGCGACCGCAATTGTACGTTTATCGAATTAAGTGCGCAGGTTGCGTAGAGGTATTAGAAATTTTCTTCTCGCCGTAGATGTAGCTGACCTAAGCGTAAGACATCTGCCAGCTAGTTTATCTGAAATTCGTAGTTCCCTTAGATATTCCGGAGCAAAGTTGTGCAGTGACTTATACATAAGCCAACAGAGTTTGTATTCCACCCTATGTGGAAAACTTTGCTTGTGTTATTTCTAAAGTAGTGGAATGATTTGATTAAACTCAGAGATTCCAAAAATAAGTCTCGCTGCAGCATTTAATATGGACTGTATGCGAATCATTTTATTCATTGGTAGATCGGCGTACTTAAAATAACAATAATCGACTCTAGACACTACAGACGTATTTATTAAATGACGGGCGGCATTAACCGGCAAATTTTTGCGTATGCATTAAATTTGTTTCAGCTGGTAGAGGTATGCACCTATTCTTTCTACTAATTTAAGCGTCAAGAGGGAGGTTAGAAATAAGGATGTTTCCTAAGAGCTTCATAGTGGGTAAAGCGGTATTCTTTACATCGGGTAGTGTCGTTTCCTGAATCAAATTCTGTCGTCTGACTGAAGCCATCCATAACTGCTCCGTTAAAGATGGACTTATTGTAATTTTTTTTTCAGCCATCCAGTTTACTAGTTTACCAATTTCTTATTTTCGCACAAAAAGAAGAAGATACACACTTTTGTAATCGAAAAGGATCAAAATTTTTTGCACCAGACAGGAAAAACAGACAGATTTTTAGGCATTTACAGGTCGTATGTCCTGTTATTGGATAGTTTAAGTGGCCGATCATGTAATATAAACTATTTTGCATATGTTTAAATATCCACATTTCCTCAACTCTTCCATCTGTTGACTTTTGTGAATTAAAATACCTAAACGAAAAGTACGAAAATTAAAAAAATAGTGTTTCCAAGCGTTGGGTCAGCGTCCTTGAGGTGATTTTCACAAAAAATTGCGCTATATAAATTATCCAAATATTTTTATTATTATTATGTTGCTTATAAGGTGAAATAATTCGGAAAGGTGAATCTCACCCACATCAATAAAGATTTCAGCGATAAATCTAAACCCTTACAACTCTCCAAGGGGTAAATTAAGTGTATCTACAGACATTTCAGCGTGCTCAAAACATTAATAAGAATAATTTTATAATTAATTTTTCATATTGGTGCAATAAAACTGTACAAGAAAATGTGAATATCCTTTTTCTAATAAAATAAAATAATTTTACTCCGGCACTCTGACCCCCTATCGGTTTTTTTGTTCTGCTCCTATACAAATAAAGTTTTCTTACCCCTGCTATAGCACATAGGAAGTTAGCAATATATTTTTCGATGGTAAAGAAAATTCGTAACAAAACACGTGTAAGAATAAAACATTCACCTTGATTCATCTCGCATCTAAACCTTTCACAGAACGGGACGTAAAACCCTTTTTTACCGGATTTCTCATCTGAATTATTCAAAACCCTGGTCAATCCCTAAAGAACCACCCCCACCCCAACGTGTTAGCTACGTTAGAGTAAAGAAACCCATTTTTAAATCTCATGTTTTACAGCCATTATTAAACGGGGAGAGAAAACATGCGGGCTTTAATACTTACAACAAGGTTCTTACAGCTTTAAATAAACTTCCAGTTTACACAGATTCAGCAAAGATAAAAAATTACACAATTAAACTAACTTTCGTCATAATCATACCTTGATTATTTTATTTTCTTTATGTTCATTCGTCACGTGTATGTAAGGTGATCTTATACAAAAATGACAATTGGGTGGAGACAGGAAGAAAATCCTAAAAAAATATGAATAAATATACTTTGCTAGAGAGTAAAATACAAACTTTCATTCTATTGACCCTTTCGATTGTAATAAAATAGGTTCTGTAATAAAATCGGACCTCTAAAATTAATATTTAATGCTAGTCTTTAAATTTTTGTTGATATTTTACATTTTTTATGTTCGTTTACTTACTTAACTCTTTTTTACAGTTATTCTTACAATGTCAAAATTAATTAATTTTGATATTTTATAATGTTTGCGTAACTAACGCACTCTAATTTTCCAAGACAAAATTGAAACTTATTCACATACACACATATTCTCACCCTAACTTTTACATCTTAATACATACCTTCGTACACTCACATATACCTTCACCCAACCATTCTCTTTCTTGCACATGCTGTTGATATTCCAAATAAATTAAATTAAAAAACTGAAAGAAAATTAGAATTTTTAGTCTGCATAAGCGGCTCCTGACTAAAGTACAAAGTTTAACCCGCCTATTACTGTGATGTAACCGGGGTCGCAGATTGCCTTTAATTATTTAATGTCTCGGTGACTATTATGAGTTATCATTTAATCAACAACATATAATATCATTTTGCAGTAAGCTGCCTGTTGTATGCTGATGATGCAGTCTCTAGAATGTATGATGTATGCCTGGAGAGTGAATTTGCGATGAACAACAGTAAGTCAAAAGTGATGGTATTTGAAAGGGATAGTAAGGTTACTAACTGCATAATAAATGTAAACAACGAATGTCTCGAACAAGCGAAGAATTTGTGTATCTAGGAAGCATGTTTTCAAGAGATGGAAGAGTAAAAAAAGATGTTAAAAGGAGAGTGAACACGGGCAACAAAATGAACGGAGCACTAAACACAGTTATTGCTAATAAGAATATGTCGATCGAAGCTAAACTGGCAGTACACAACGTAGTTTTAGTCTCAACACTTATGTATGGAAGTAAAACATGGAACTGCCAGAGGAAGGATGAAAGCCGGGTGAACGCGGTTGAAATGCGATCTTTTTGACGAATGTGTGGGAAATCAATGTATCACAGGGTTGCAAATGATGAAATCCGGCGAGAGTGTAAATCTGAGTCAAGTATAATTGATAAGATTAAGAATGGGGCTCTGAGATGGTTTGGTCACGTTGAACGAATGGACTACGAAAGAATGGTAAAGTTAATATGGAGAAAATGAACGGTAACGTGAGACGAAGACGACCAAGGAAGACGTGGCATGTTCAGATAAACCAAAATCTTAAGTCTGGTCATGTCAAAAGCAGACAGAACCAAAGGGCATGTGTGAATGTGAAAGGAGCTAGGAATGTATGCCAGAATAGACGTGTGTGTCGGTTCATTCTCTCTGCCTACACCTACGGGGAAATGGCGTGATGGTAGTAGAAACATAAGTATCTCCCTTGAAATGCTTGGATTTTTTTTAATATTCAGTTTCTGAAAACATTACACAGTGGTTATGAGGGGCACATTGTAATTAGTAGTTGAATCGCCCTCCAGTCGTCAATAAAAGGCAGCTCCGAAGATGGTATCGTTTTATTAAATTTACTTTTGAAGATAACAATATGTCTCCAACTACACTCGATGGGTTTACTGTACTTATAATGAATAATATTCAAGTTAACATTTAATAATAAATTATCGTAGTCACGACGTACTAAGTAAGGAATTTAATTTCAATGTGTCCTCCTAGAACCAACGTATTTGGTTATGAAGTGCATATTTACATTCAGTAGAGAGATGCAAAAAATATAAAATTTTACAAGTCATTCTACAGGGAAGGATTGAAGGAAGACGTGTGCAGGTAGAAGGCGCATCTCTTGGCTTAAGAACTTGCGTGACTGGTTCAATAGCTGCTATGTGTTTTTTATAGCTTTATTTCATATTACTTGTATTTCTGGTGGACGCTTTTTTATGGAAAATCCCCAGCTGCATGACGAGTATACCAAAAGAGAGATGAAATATTTACAATATCATTCTTCGAAGGTAACTCTAAATCAATAAATATGTAGAATATATAACACTTTAAGAAATTAACATGCAAGCATTTACAAAGTTTATTATCTGCTACTGAAGATATATGAAAAAAATAAAAATAAAGGTCTTATTTTTAGAAAAACAGTTTTATCAATTACTCACGCAACAAGGAAAAATCAAAAAGGACCATTTACGTTATCTCTACAATTGAAATACTTAATGGCGACCAAACAGGGGCGTGAGATTTTCATGTTTCTATCGTAAAAAATATTGAGGAAACGGAAGCGACATCGCATCGGCCCGGACCGTTAGGGACGTAAAACCGAATGTCGTAATAAAATTTAACGATTGCCCTTTGCGGGAAGGCCATAGGGTGTGACAGCCCTGCACTTGACGAGATAGGTTCCAAACCAAAAATAGTAGATATCTGGTTCTGACGTCATATTACGTCACAAAATTTCTTGAAAGAATAAGTTTTTTCATATTGGGTAAGCTTTCCAAGGTAACGGGTAGATTTTAGAGGGTGCTGTATATTTCAGAATTTAAAAAAAAGAATTGTACGACGGAAACGAAAAAACTGTTTTTTTCAAACGTCAAATGGTATATATCACAGCGAGGCACTATTGAAAACCTTTGAATTTTAGTAAGCAAGCATAGTTTCATTGAACAACAAACAGTAAAATTGACTTAATAGAACTTTGCCTAAAAGTTTTTGTTGAATTACGCGAAAAAAAACAAAATCTTGTCTGTATAACCTTTTATAGTAGGTGGGCATTATTCATATATTTGTTTCAAGATAATTAGATGCATGTAATTTACAAACGTAGACTACTTAAAATGTTTAATTTATATATAAGCAATACTGTTTTCAATATCCTTACTATAATGGGACAGTATCTATGAAAATACAATGTTTGTAAGGAAAAGCAGTTACTTGTTTAAATAAATGGTAGACCTGTCATCAATTCTCGTAACAAAAATTACCTGGATCTTCCGTTTCAGAAAGGTCAGTAACTCATTTATAGTATGAATGATGCATGCAACAAAAATTATCAAGATACGCTGCGATTGGTTTACCAATGCAGTGTCCTATGCACCATAAGGTGCGGAAAGGGAATGATGATGATGAAAATAAATTATAAAATTAATCCAAAATAATTAAATGTTTGAAGATTAACTATAAAGTCTTTGAATGTGTAAATTACACAGATGCTTGGTATAAGACCAATTTCAAAATGTATATTTATGTAACTTCTTTGAAAATAAACTGCACTGATCTGAACTATACCTTTAAATTATACATCCAATTTACAAGTAGGTGTTTAGAAAATCAATTTTATTCTTTTTAAAACACTTTTTTGTGTCCGGCTAAAATTATGCCTGTAGTTGAAAAAAAAATGTTTAAAAAAATATTTTATTTTTTAAATGTGGCTTGCAAATTATTTTAATTATTATTTTTTTTATCTTTTTTTTTATGTAAACCTCATGGTCATTTGATGGTTATTTTAATTATCGACGTTTTTGCTTAAGGGCTTCAATTGCTTTCTCACATTCACTAATATGCTAAGTGTACCCCTTTTTACGGTTTATTTGTATTGATTAAGGCAAACATGAAGTATTATTATTTTACTGAACTTATACTAATTTTCACTCGTACCATTAGATATAATCCTTCATTATATTATTTAAGATGAAATTTGACATATCATCGAAAATATAAGAAACCTTCAAGTAAACATATTTTGTTTTTCATGTACAAATAAATAAAAATTACAAAAAAACATGTAGATTGATAATGAACATCATGCAGCATTATCACATACCAATGCTGTCTTTGCTGTAGAAAAATTTAGAACTAAAGTCGGATTCTTTTCATCTCTGCCAAGTATCCTCAAAAAGTTAACGAAATCTCCTAAACAGTACTGTCGATGAATTCCTACAGCAAAGCCAATCATTCAAGAAGCAAGCGGTGTTATTACTCCTGGTTTAAAGATGACACACTCGCCATGTTTGCCTAGATCATGCTATTCCCGTACCTTTTGTAATTTAAAAGAGTTTCTGAAATTACTTAGGTTAAATAAATAAATGTACTTATATATATTTAATACCAATCCATTAAGGCATTCGTAAGCCTGTCAATTGGCTTGTAAAACACGTATTATCGTTAAAGGTAACTCGAGTGTTCAAATATGTGCACCTCCCCTTATTCTTTAATAAAACGTTTGCAGATTTCTCGTTTCCATACGAAAATAATAAAATCCATCTGAAATCAAAACACACATGCGATATTGTTATATATTTTTCAATTTTATATGTTTCTAGTGCCGTAAAACCAGAAACCTTCCCTTTGCCATTATCAGACCCAGCCTGGCACTGTTCACGCGAGATTTGCTGTTTTCCGATACAATATCTTTAGAATTTGGCTGTGAAATGTAGCCGGGTCTAATAATAAAGAATGTACCTCTCCAACAAATCTACTTTAGTAAAAATATCAGCAGAAAATAGCTAGGAAAACAATTTTACTGAAGTAGGGTTAATATTTAAAATTTCAATGTATTTCGTGTTTTTTTTTTACTATCCATCCTTAAATACTTATTTATAACGAACAGCAATTATATTACAAAATTCCCAGTTCGTTGAGGTATAATTTATTTTCAACGCGCTATCTATAAGTTACAACGCGTTTTAACCAAATACAACAGTTTTATGGCTTATTAAATATTTTAAAGATATTTTAAGTGAATTTATTATTAAATGCATACATAATGTGGAATTCGTGTCCCATAAAATTGATTATAACATGTAAACTTGATTAAAATGGTTTAGTTACGTAGTTGGTTTCAGTGTATTACAAAAGGATGGTAATATTTGTGGTTTAAATATATAACAACAAGAGGAGACACAATCAAATGATATGTATGTTCAAGTGTATGAAGAAAAAGCTAAAAACTAATTTATTATAGACGCATGAAGCGGTCCATCCTCTCTGCCAAGCTAATGGCAAAAAAATGATGTTAGTAATAGTAGATTTAAGTATAATAGACGTTTTTTATAAAATTATATAATTTATTTTGTTTGTGTTAATATAAATATTGCTTTCATAAAAATTTTATATTTCTTTTTTATTTTTTGTTGAAAATTTACTTATTGAATCTCGTTGTATTTTTTTTTTTCATTTTATTCTCCTTGTAAAAGTTGAATTACATTGTTGAGTCATGTTGTGTTGTAGTGTATTGGGGAAGTTTCTAGCGCATTTCACTTCTACAGGTATTGTAGGACATAATTACATTGATCTAGTGTGGTGTGTCGTGCAAGTCACGTCAGCATTTTTTCCCCCTAAATTGATGCGATATGAAGTTCATTATTTTGATAACTTTTTAATTAAACACCATAAAAAACTTTGTAATTTTATAAACTATGTAATGTATTGCTGTGCCCTTGAAGACCGCATGTTTATAATTCACACGTAATTATTACGTGAATATGCACAGTAAATACACGAATGATTATTCAAATGTCTTGGATGCACGAATATTTAAAAAACTTACAACGAAAAAAATCGTTTCCTGATATAGAAGGAATAATGTTTGTGAACATTTTTGGTTAGATATCTGATTCAGAAATGTGTAAGCACCATTTGAAATTTGCTTCCAAAGCAGCAGACAGCGTAAAATTACGTGGTTTTCCTTACTCCGCACAGGTAAATGTAAAATGGCGGGTAATACGGAACGTGAATTCTTCCGCTGTCGGTTTCTTGAAATTGCTAACTACATGTTGACAAAAATGCAGCACATTTTTGGCCCCAAAAAGCTCTATAATGCAGGTGAATTTTTCTTAAAATAAACAACTAATATTTTCACATAGTAGCTCAATAGCACTTTCTGTAATAAACTTTTAAAAAGATATGCCTCGGTATTATTATTTTTTAAAGAATAAAAATAAATACTCGAGTTTTTACTATGTATTTAAATATTAAAATTTTGTGACCATTTATAAATACAATTAAAATCGTGTAATGGTAAAGTAGGATTTGAACCTCGGACCTTTGGTCCGTGAGTCCACAATACTACCACAGGAACACAACCCGTTTCAAATATTGAATGGAAGCTTTTATTCATTCTACTTTAAGCCAACTCAAACCTTCTTAAAGTTATAAATAATTGTACCTGAAAGGATATACCACGGAATTCATATTGAAGGAAATGTTCAGGAAACAAAATTTTGTATTTTTGCGATTTTCAAAACATGATAACTTTTGAACCAAATGAGATAATTTTAATCATCAAAGAACTTTCAATGTAAAGTAATAATTATTTTGATACCAAAAGTATATTTTAAAATAGCATGTCTTGGACTACTGACATTTTTTTGCGTTAAAACAATAAAGACTTCAGATTTTTATTTCAACTTCTATGGATTTTGACTTTTTAATTTTATTCACGAATAAAATAGCTTATAGCGATAACTTTTGCATTTTAAATTTCAAAGTTGCGGAAAGTAAACTCCCGTATTTTATTCTTTAAGGTCCACATATTATCGGTACAATGTGAAATTATGCAGAATTCAACAATTTACACAAAAATATCAGTGAAATCGAACCTACAACAACATTCCTGTATTTCATAAGTGTCCGGATTTGTGTTTGAAAAAGACTTGACCTTGCCGGGACAGAATATTGAGCATTTATAATTTCAAACATTTTAATACTTTCTGCATTCTTAACTGCCTGTTATTCAAACATTTTGACTCTACATTTAAACCGCGAGTTACATTTTTGAATGCTTGCCTAGCTGCATTCTCCGGTGGATTAAATCGCTCCTCAAATTTTTCATTATGTATTAGTGATTATATTTTTGGTCGCACAAATATTTCGACTTTTATTTTTTCATCACTAATTTAGGGAACTTTTGTTTGAGATACATGAAACCAGAATTGTTGTCCGTGGCATTGATGACATTCTATAGATGGTGGAAAAATAATGCATACATATTTGAAAATTGGATAAGAAACTGCAATTAGTGCACCTATTGGTACTCGTGAGATGAAAATCATGTTAACCAGTGTTATTTTTAGGAAGCTTACAAAACTGTAAATAGTGGAAATCTACCTTAGAAATCAGTATTTAGTTTATCAAACGTAAGGATTCTTCGTTAAACTATGAGTTTACTGAGTAACAAGTTAGGCGACAACATTATTTTCATAAATGGTCCCGTAATTTGCCTATATGATCCTGTGATGTAGCACCGTTGGAATATTTTCTTTAATAAAACAAATTAACAACTTTTGAAGCAATAAAACAAGACACCCCGTTTTAGAAATAACGCCGGATTTGTTGGTAAAAGTTTCTTAAAATTGGACCGATGGAATGTGCTACTTAATTGCTTGTTACTTATGTCATTTTTTTTAAAAATTATTTTAAAAATATAAATGTGTATTTTTTAAACTTTCGAACACAAACAAACATAAAAATTTCGAATCCAAACAAACATTTGTTTTTTTTATATTTAAATTTAAAGTTCTACCACGCTTAGAAAACACAAAATTTACTCCCAAATATAAATAATAATATTCTGTTCTGCTTTTATTATCCTTATCCTTATTTCACTTCAACAAGAAGTATGTGACACGCTCGGCTCAGCTGAAATAATTTAGCGTTGCTAGTATTGAAATAATTCTATCAAGTTTTAATAACGCCCGTAAATTTACGTTAAAATTATAGCCCCGGTTATTCGTACTTTCATAATGCCAATTTAGCGCCATGCGTGACACTGTAAAATTACATCACTTAACCGAAACCATAGGTAAATTTTGTAACGAGAAACACATTTAAAGGTACGAATAATATTTATACAATCGTCAGAAAATTAAACTTAGTTAAAAAAATATTTTATGTGTCCAAGTGGACAAGAATAAAGTTCTTCGTCTGAAATTGAGCCATAACCCCGGACAAGTGCTTTCTCGTTACTGTTAACTCTCAAGTAAAATTCCTTAATGTTGAGTGGAGATATTCCGCCCCCGTGGTGTAGTGGTTGGGGCGTTTGCCTAACAAAGTTGAGGTCCTAAGTTCGAAATCTGGCAGGGTAGAAGTAAAATACTTATTTTTAGGTGGTTCTACATTGCAATATTGCATTTTTCATAGACTGCCTCCTCGACTAAAATATGAATCCCGTAACGTTGAAATGGCTTAATAAAAATTGATTAATCGATTTTTTAACATCAAAAATATTTTTTTAAATTAAAATAAAAATACTTTCTTTAACGTCGGTAAACGACCGGCTTCTTAAAAACTACGTGCATCATTATTAAGCCATATTTTTAAAAACTTTAATCTTCACTCCATATCTTCAAAAACACAAAATGACATTTGACATAAATTCTTGATGTTTTACCTCCAAATGTACAAGATTTAGGTAGATACTGTTATGGCTGCGATACGCACCCACTTGCTATTCAATGATGCTCAAGCTTACACACAGCTGAAAACTTACTCTCACACAAATAAAGACGAACACACCTCTACAATTACTTTCATACAAATACATACAAACACACCCTTTCGTTTACCACAATTTAATATATATGATTTGTATTTCAAAACTTCGCTGGTGTGTCTTTAAACCGTATCTTTTTTATGTTGACTGTTGGTTTCTGTAAAATAAATCAATAAATAAAATTATAAAATATAATCATATAAATTTCTTAATTATCCCTTGGTAAAAGAGCTCGTTGTAGCTCCGAAACCGGTCGGTAAATAAATAAACAATACGTGGTTAAAAACATTTTTATTTTATTGTGAATACCCACAAACTTTTTGTTACCTTAACATTTTATTTAACTACATAACTGACTAGATTTAAGACTCCCATTATAAATTTGTGCATCGTTTAAGCAAAATTGTATTTTATTTCAATCTTTCTTGACCAGTAAGAATGCAGAAGTTTCCAGACTAAACCGACAAGAAATACGAAAAGCAGTTTAAGCCGTTAGGAAATCGCTGGTACTTTCAGAGCATATAAAATCGGACATTGCAACTGGTATATGGTGCATTTATACATGCATACTTGTACGTAATACACCTTTATCCTCGTCTGGTTGCATTGTTAGGAGGCCAAATAAAACTTCAGCCACTGCCATAGGAAGCTTTAGCTCTTAACAGGGGTCTTGAAACATAAGCTCGTGATATAACATTATATAATTATTACACATTGACCCCTAAAAGGCCTTTCCTCGAACATAATTAATTAACTGTATACATAATAAATAACTATAACATATAACGCCAGAACCGTGCAAACGTTGTAAAAACCACAAGCTAAAGAAGTTCATACTTTCATTGATAAAATTGGTTGCAGAAATCTCATGGGGTTGACTGATAGATGGCCAACACATGATAATATTTATCTTTTGATCATTATTTTACTATGTGACCACATTTAAAAAAAATAAAAAAATGGTATCTTTTAATTATTGTTTTTTGTGTCGGGTATTAACGTAAGTTGTGTTTGTTTTTTTCCAGATTAAAAATGAGCATAATGGTAAAAGGACACTCGAAAGAAAATTGCGCCATGAAGCGGAATGTCAAGTACACGAAAATGAGCATTTTTAACACCTCTTGCTGTCCGCGTTCAATCTAGAAAATAAAACTACCATAGTTGCTCGCGATATTGATGTATTTTAATATTTTTTTTAATTTAGGTTTTGACGTTTCAAATACGGAAATACGATCAAAGATGGCGATGTACAGTCATGTGACTACAATTAATCTGCTCACCCAAGTCTACGGCGATTTGAAGAGAATATGGTTTAAGCGGTCTTAATCGAAGTTTGCTGGTCATCCGAAACGCTTCATGTATTTTAAGACAAAATCACAATTTCAGTGTACACTGCGCAAATATTTCGAGCCGCTTTGGCAGCTTTATTCACTCGATTGAACGCGCACAGAAGGCGGTATCGAAAATGTTTAGGTTTGTGTCTGGTATTTTAGGTCGAAATTACCGTATGAAGAATCTCACTAACATTATTAAAGGTTTTAAGCTCTTTTATTTCACAAAAGTTTACAACTGGCAGAGTTGAGAAAATAATGGAAGACAAATATGGGCAGACTAGTGAATGATACACAGTGCGTAAAATGGCCTCATAAACCATCCGATGCCAGGTCATAAGCCCTGCAATGCCTAGCCTTCCATATTCTTTTCTGAAAAATGAATCATTTTTCTGTTGCTATAATATATGTTTATTTATTATCATTTCATATACTCGTACATCAAATTATACATTTTTACAAGGTTGCTTTGACTGTCTAACTAGGATTATTGTTTTCATTCTAAGACAGTAAAAAATATATATATATATATACAGTAATTGAAATGTAGAATTAATAAATAAAGACAGAGAAAATAAATTTAAAAAAAATAAAATTCAAAGTAAAAAACAAAGTATAAAATTAAAAAGAACATAGTAAAATACATAGTTAAAAGTAGACTTAAATTGTATTTAAAGACAAAGTAAAAGGCAAAGGAAAATACATAGTTAAAAGCAATGTAAAAAATGTTATAAAAGGCAAAGTCAAAAACAAATTTAAATGCATAATAAAACATGTAGTAAAAATAAAAAACAAAGTTAGACATATAGTTTTAAAAATAGGTGTATGTATTACAAAAAACATAATAAAATACTTAGTAAAAACAAAAAAACATAGTAAAAGACAACAAAAAACCAATTAAAAAGTAATGTGGTTCTCCAAAATTCAATCAATTAAAAATTGTAATTACAATTTAAATAGAAACCTATATATGTTAGCCATCTAAGAGCCCACATCAACCCCTCATTTATAAGCTAGTATATTTTTAACAAATTACAATATAGACGGAGAACATTTTACAGAATGGGCAAACTCAAAATATTGTAGTACATTTTGATTTATTTTCTCGTTTTTTGTCAAATTCAAGGTCCTCGCCGGTTGATTCTGGCCCGCGGGCCGTGGTTTGCAGAACCTGAAGCTAAGGCCATAAGCGAAAATGGGTTCCTGGTCCAAAAACGGACGCAGAATTTACGGAAACCACGACTTAAGCATTCCCCGGCGAGGTGGATGGAGATTGTGGCAGTTTCAGAAACCGTTATGGGACCCGTGAATAGAAACTGCAACGCGCAAAGAAACGGCAGAATGATGGCCAAATTAAATAAATATTATCTCTTTGGGTGAGATTCAGACACCTTATAATTACAAACATTTAGATTTTGTTTAACATTGTACAGGAAGCACAGACTCGTTAATCAGCGGAATATAAATAACCGTTTGTCAACAATGTTTTTAGTTTGTCAATTTTTTTTGTACACAAGAACTGGATGGAACCCCTAGGAAGTTGTTAATATTAAAAAAAAATTATACGCCCTATGGGCTTTTTTAATTAGTAGCAATTCATTTACGTGCAGTAGTGTATCATAAGTATATGAATGAAGTTAACAGTAAGAGTAAAGTAAGAATAAAGTAAGCTAAAATATCAAAATATACCAATATAGGTTTGTATATATACAGTAAGATAATAAATACATTTACACATATACATATAAACACATACATCCACATGCATATGCACATATTCACACATACATATATACATATACATATACATATATATATACACATGCATTATGCTTATGTTTAAGTATTTCCTCAACTTCTCCATCTGTTGACTTTTGTGAAGTTAAAAAGTTGAAACCTTTATCATGTGGCTGAGATTCACCCGGCTGAACCATTTCACCTACTAGGTACCGCTTAATTTTTTATTTCAATTTTTGTACTTCTTATTCCAGTTAGTTAAATTAATGTTTTCTGTTTATTGAGAAAAAAAAATGGCTTAGGTTAAGAGTCTATTAGCAAATTTAAAAAAAACATAGAAACATAGAAGTAAATTGTTTTGTATTTTTAAATATTTCTATTATTGATGTTAACTATATTATCCAACAAAGTTTAATTACATTAATTTTTATCAATAAATTTTGTTCTATTAAGGTTGTTTTTAAATTTTATGTTATAGATTTTGTTTCTTCACAAAACTTTGCAATTTTACTACAAAGTTAAATATTCAAACTGTTTTATATAATTACCTGTCTGAACGTACGAAAAATGCATGTGTTTGAAAAAAAACCATCTTAGGTTAAATCCTCAAAATAAATCGAGTAATGATTTTTTTTGTTTTTTGTTTTGGATGTTTATTGCACTAACTTTGTAGTTCATTGTTATATTTTATAGGAATAAATAAAATTACTTTGTTTTATGAACCAGTTTTTTTTATAGTCACAACCTAATGGTTTCGGCAACTCACGTTGCCCTCTTCAGGGTTATATAATCCAATATACTTTTTATATAATCCTAAAGAAGGCAACTTGAGTTGCCGAAACAAGTTGGTTGTGACAATAAAATAAGTGGTTCATATAACAAAGTCATTTTTATAAATTTTATATTTGAAGCACTAACTTGTGGTTATTCATTATAATGAAATGAATAAAAAAACTTTGTTTTTAACCACTATTTTTTTTCCACCAACCGGTTTCAAAGCAAACAAGCTTCTTCTCACTAACGTTACGTTACGTAAGAAGCTTGTTTGCTTTGAAACCGGTCGGCGGAAAAAAAATAGTGGTTTAAAACTGTTTTATTTATTTTATAACAAAGTAATTTTATTTAAAATAAAGTGATTATTTCATTTGCGCACCATTTCTTAACTGTGTGATATATTACCGTAAAGTCAAATTGAAAATATTTTTTCATTTATAACAACATAAGATTGCTTTTAGATACTCGTTTATATCATTGAAGTTATTTTCAAATTGATCAAAATTAAACAATTATGGGAAAGTTTTCAGTAATAAAATAATCATACAGTTATAAGGTACGGGCGTTCAAAAAATACAATAATACGAGAACCTTTATGGTCTATTTACTATGTTTCATATTACGAAAAATGCTCCAAACTTGACTAATTTTTAAAATTAAAAATATAAATATGTATTAGTACCCTAACTGTTGGAGATTTATTTTTTTAAGTCACGTAATTTTTTTTGAAATCAAAATATTTACGTGTTTCAGTCCTTCAACCAAGTCACCAAAAATCCCAGTCAAAATGTATCAGGTAATTTAAATCATATACACCACAGGATACTGAAGTCATTTTCTTCATTTTTTTAATAAAAACGATGATTTTACTTAAAGAAAAGTTTTTGAAGTACGCAATCACACGCAAGAAACAATTCCATTTATAAATGTATAATATTATACAACAATGTTTAATTTAGAAAATTAACTAAACTGTTGCATATTGTTTCGCAAAAAAGTATGTGTTAAAGTCGTATGAAAAATTCACACTAAATTAATGTTAAGTCAACAATATTAAGAAAGTCATTTAACATTCAAAGCGCTTGTGTCCGTTTATTAACACAAACTAGATGCATATAACGTTGTGGCTAAAGTGATAAAGAAAAACGATAGTATAGTTATCTTTTTCGCTCACATACAAATCATAGTGAAGTCACCTAGCAATTGGCTGTCAGTTTGAATATTGACAAGTCTGAACTGGCAAGTTAGAATTGACGCCGCACCGGGTCGAGTAATTTGGTGATTTCAACAAGTGAAAAACGTAAAATGATTGCATTTCGCACTTTTTAAAATAAAAGTGAGTTTGTTTTACATGCTTGTAGTTTATTTCTTCTTTTTATGAGTTTATGAGTTCAAATTAAATGAATTTGAACTTTATTTCGTAATGGTGTTTTTAATCAGATTGAAGAATACAGTTCATATGTGTGTGAACTAAAATAAGAACTTTTAGAGATTGTTTTTAAGTCAGTTGAAATTCTCAGTAAAAAAAAATCCTAAAAAGAAACCGAAAAGATGTTATTTGGCCTCGTGGTGTATTAGTTAGCGCTTTTTCCTGCCATACCTAAGGTCCCCCGATTAATCCCTGGCAGGATCGAAGTGAAATATCTGTTTGATAAGTGGCTTATCATTGTAAAACTTCGCTGCCTCTCTACTAGCGCTTGAAGCATGAAAATTGTCATCTTGCCTTTGTGTTTATTAGGTTAAAAAGATCACATAAATGCTTTGATCGATGAATCAAAGCAGGAAAAGAGAATTAAAAACGATTTTTGATCAAGGATGATTTAATTAACATCTGGTAACAATTAATAATTTAATTTGATTAATTACTCAGTTCTCAAGAACCTTTTTTGCGCGACCATACAGCTCAGCTTTGGTGCACTAATTAGTGATACGCTTTTAATACCAGGCCTAGGACTAGGAAATATTTCATTGAATTAATACTATTTGTAGAATAAAATAATAGTATCAATATTATAAGAATAAAAACTGGACCTAGTTATTGACTGAAACAAGCATTTTAATAAAATATAAATACATGTAATAATCTTTAAAACAAATAAACATTCTTGAGACTTTGGGAGTGACGTTTTTATATAGCAAGATGATATGAACATTACCATACATTTTATTGAAATGAATAGAACTCTAACCAACTGCACTATGAAAACCGAGACATGAATGCTTCCTTATCTAGTATTAGCGTGTTTTTAAACAATTTCTGAATAAATTAGGTTCAATATAAATTTTTAAAGCATTAGCTTTATGATTTTTTATGTTAAATAATGTAAGCACGTGTTTAGTTATTGTAAAACCACTCATATAAATTAAATGTGCTAATCGGTTTCAGAAAGCAACTGCTCCTTTGTATAGGATTAAAACGTGTTCTGAAACCGTTCGGCATTTTAAATTTATTTTAATAAGTACAAACAAACTAAATACTTTGATGGGTTCAATTAATATTTCAATGACTTTTCAATCTTGTAGTGGATTTTAATAACTTTTGAAAATAAAGCTTACGTGTTATAGATTTATTGAATTATATATTTGATAATATTGATGTTTTTGTTGATATTTCTTGATAAAACTCCATAGTTAATGATAATGTTAAATTTATAAATAAATTTATCAATGAAACTTCTTGGTTTAATTTTACTTTTTATTATTTTAACCAACGAGCGCTTTCGCCTAAGTAGGCATTTTCAAGACTGGTGAATTGTTTACAATGTTTACAGCTTTCATACTATTCGTAACATAGTTTAAAGATAAGATCAAATAAGTATTTTAACAGGGGACAAAAAATATAAATATTTATAACTAGTTTGCTAAACAGTTCATTTTTGGGTGTTTTTGGACCGAAATTGGGATTCAGCTTTTATTATTTAAAAGGTGGGAAAATAACACATAGCAAAATACAACAGAGTAAGAAAAACACGTGGAGTGGTAAGTTTCATTGATAAGTTTATTTATAATTTTATCATAATCACATTTGATTATGCTTAAAGTCAAGAGTTTGTACATAAACTAAAATTAAATATCAACATTTATGGATAAAAAAAACCGTTTTATTATTCCTACTAACAATAAAGCATCGTCACAGTTTGTCTCATATAATGCAAAACGCATGATTATTTTGTTGAATTTAAAAATAATATAAGTTTTAATTAAATTGAAAATAGTCTGTTTCACTGTAAAACAAAAATTATCACAGTGATAGCGCGCGGGTGGGCGTCAAATACGCAACATTATTAAAAATCTCGTCTAATGATCATAAAGTACACAGACCCGTTTTTCCGTTGTAATATTCCTTTAACGTTGGTGAAAACAAAATGGTGGGGCGGAAAAATCGGTGAGTTCAAAAAACGTAACCATCCAAACATTTTCGCTAATGATACCATCAATAATTACCCCATGCCAAGCGACGGAGACGTTATACGCGCCAGGATGTTATGTTCCGTCAAAATTTCCATGGTAATGAGAGTCATTAGGCCCGCCTACCAAAAATTTACTTGTGTTCTAGAAAACCTTTTCTTCTGGAATATTATTCGCTGTTTCCATTTTAAAAAGCGACGTGTCAAAATCCAGGTAATGAAAACATTAATTTATTTTAATGATAATTGATACGCATCTGAAGAGATTTTTTTACGCTTTGTTAAAGGGTCTAGTGCTAATGAAATGTATTTAAATAAATGATTTTAGGGAAATTACAATGTAATTAAAAACGAATAATTAATTACAATAATTAAATAACTTTTTTGTTATTTTTCAAAATTATTTAACAGTAAATTCAGGCCGTTTTTCATAACCGCTATTTGAAATAAATATTTTCAGGCGTTGCCTAGTATGTAGGTGAAATAATTCAATTAGATGAATCTCGACCGCATAAATAAAGGTTTTAGCTCTTTAACTTCAGAAACATCAACAGATGAAAGAATTGAAGGAATATAGATGTTCAAATATAGGCAGAATGGTGAATGTTACACAGTGTGTAAAGTGGCCACTTAAACCAGCCATTGACAGGTCAAAAGCCGTGTAGATGCCTAGACTTCTATATTACCTTCTCTTAAATATTCTTCATGTCTGTTGTAATATGTTAATATAAACAGCTCCCCAGGGAGTTGAATTCAGTTCTTGTCTACAAAAATTTGGACAAACTCAAAATATTGTTGATAAATTACCTGGTCCATGAAGAAGTAAAGAAATTGAAAAAATAATATTTTCAGGCGTTGCCTAGTATGTAGGTGAAATAATTCAATTGGATGAATCTCACCCGCATAAATAAAGGTTTCAGCTCTTTAACTTCACAATCATCAACAGATGAAAGAATTGAAGGAATATAGATGTTCAAATATAGGCAGAATGGTGAATGTTCCACAGTGTGTAAAGTGGCCACTTAAACCAGCCATTGACAGGTCATAAGCCCTGTAGATGCCTAGACTTCTATATTACCTCTTCTTAAATGTTCTTCATGTCTGTTGTAATATGTTGAAATAAATATGATTTTTACGCTAACACACTTCAGAACGTTAAACATAAATATTTTGGAATGATGAAAAAGTGCAACGAAGTTATGAACTGAACTGATTGTCCATGATTTATGTTTAATTTTTTTTTTCATTTAATAAGAAAAAAAATTCAGTACCACAATGAAATGCCAGTAGAAATATTCATCATTTAAATAAGAAAAAGCTAGAGATTAAACAAATAGAAAACAGCGTATAAAGAATATTCAATATATAGTATTCGCTAATAAGCGGAATGGGGAATGTTGTAAATACGTAAAGTGGCCACTTAACCCAGCCAATGACAGGTCATAAGCCCTGTAAACGCTCGAATATCCATAATCCTGAATTTGAAAAAATTCTACCTCATCTCTGTAGGGATATTAATAAAAAATATAAAGAATATCACTCTTTATTTTGAGGCTATTTTGATTTTTTATAACTAAAACATTTAATATGGTATTATTTTATAACAATAACTATGAAGAATCAAATAGGTTTCTTTTATCTAATTCAAGATCCTTAATAAATACCCACTGCGAAATATTTCTTTAAAAGCAATACATACAGACAATTTGAAGTTTTGTAATTTTTTTTTGTCATAAGCTGCTATGAATAAGGATTTTTTGAAACAATAGAATAAAAAATGTAATTAGCCTAAAAGAACTTGTAAAAATATATTACGCAATAAGTCAATCAGTTTTGGAATATGGAATAATTGGATGGGGATGTGCAAATGACACATTGATCTAACAAATAATAATTGCACAAAAAGCTTTAGTAAAAATTATCTTAAGAGTCCCAATCAGAACTAACTCCCTCGGTACGTTCGAAAATCTTAATGTAAAATCTACAAAACAACTATTTGTAAAATTTCTGTTACTATACGCACACAAGCATTATTCTCTACCTTCTTTAACTTCTTACACAAATACAAAAGTTACTAGATACTCCACCCTGAAGCTGCAAAAAAAAAATTAATACAACCTTCGGTCAAAGAGGATTGGCCTACTCGGTTAAAGTGTACAATCTACTTCCATTATCCATAAGGACAATTAGTAAGTACTCACAATAAAAAAATGCTATTACAAAATTGATAGTGGAGGTGGGTTGCACATGGATCGATGAGGGGGGGGATCAAGACAAATAGGTAAAATGTGTGTACTGTTAATGATAATTAGGTTAAATGGACTAATAAGATTTTTTTGTTATGATTATGTTAACTTTGTTAAATAGATAATTTAAGGCATGTATGCCTCGTATCATGGCACTCGTATGAAGACTCTTCTTTCTTTCATAGTTTTAGTTCCCTTACTAAACGTAGAAGCATTTCGGATCTGTCTGTCCTCTTCAAAATTTTAAACAATTTTATTGATATTCTTTTTTTTTATAATTCATTGCCCAAAAAAATTATGTTCAAAACTCGCCTATTTATCGTAGCTGCTACAAATTTAATTTACTTTGTACCCATTTAGATATTTTTAATACAAAATTTTGTGACTTAAAAAAAAATTTTTTGAAACACTGTAAAATGAAACATTTGTCAGTGTGTAATAAGTTTATGTTCCTTTAATTATGTTTATTTTTTTTTAATACCAAAATCTTGAATTGGTCTACTATATTATGAAAATCTCTCTCCTCCACTTCTTCACTCTATTTCCTCATCCCTCAACTTTCTTACGAGCTCTTTTTTTTTCTCATGTCTTGTATAATATATTATTTTTCTCTTTACTGTGTAACATGTTCTCTCATTATATTTGTGAAAAACTTTAACTGGATGTATGTACTATTTTTTATATTTTGTATTCTTATATAACAACTGTTGTTTTTCCTTAATAAATAAAAATAAAAATTAAAAATGTTTCACATTTTGTAAAATGTTTTCCTCAGCATGGCACACCCCAGTGAGGGAACATTATTCTGTATAAAAAAGAATACAAACAATGTTAAAGTATAAATAAATTGATAAATTCATTTCTACCGTTTGAAGATTTAGAAAAAAATATTTATCAGTGTTTGAAAAATCATTAACCGGATGAATTACAATAATTATCGAAGCGGCTGTAAGAATTTTCTCTTAGGATGTTTTCGATAGTTTTTTTATAAAGGCAATTTTACTTACGCGAACAGTATCTCGGCTCATCACTTTTGTCCCCGCAGTTATCCTCCCCGTCACAGAACTTATCCAAAGCTATGCATTGTCCTGTATCGCAGTAAAACTCACTGAGACGACAAGGAGGTCCATCTTCTATACTTTGTCCTAGCACCAAAGACACCGAGACACACAAAAACAACACAAACAAATTTATGGTGTCACAAACATAATTAGTTTTCCCGCGCATTTTCACAAAATTTACCCAAAAACACTATGATTTCAATTTTCCCGACGCAACACCCAATTTTTTAAGATTTTACGCTTAAAATGACGTTTTAATCTCATCAAAAAAGTGTATTTATCTCACATAATAAAAATATATTTCTAAGATGCGCTGTGTTCTTATAGTATTAATCTATGAAGAAGCTGATATTTTTTTACGCAGACACTAAAAACTTAGTTATATTTATTGAATACATACGGAACGCTTTAGCTTTATTTTGTTTATTTTGTTGTAGAATATTATTTAACTGTTTTAGTTACTTGTTTCAGAAAGTCCATTCACTGTCTTAATCTTCTTGATCAGCATCGAAGCGTCCATTAAATCTGAAAAAAATGAAAAAAAAATATTTAACATATTGCATATAAACGTTTTACAATATTTGAGTTTGTTCAAATGTTTGTAGGCAAAATTCTGGATTTCACCCCCTCGGGAGTCATTAAGATTAACAGATTACAACAGGGATGTAGAATACCTTAAATAAGGGGATATGGAAGTCTAGGCATTTACAAGGCTTATGACCTGTCATCGGCTGGTTTAAGTTGCCACTTTACACACTGTGTAACATTTAGCATTTTGCCTATGTTTTAACATCCATATTTCTTCAATTCTTCCATTTGTTGATTTTAGTGAATCATGATTATTTTTTTTTTAAATGTTTTTTTTTTTTAAATTAATACAACGAACGTTTCATAAAATATATCATATACTACAATATGTTTATTATTATGACCAAATCCTTGTTTATAAGTTCTTAATATAATTTACCACGGAGTTCGTTGGTAAAGATTTTAACAGAGAAGGAGAAGCTATTTAATAATGTCATATGACTGCCCAAGAGCAATGCGTCTTTGTTGCAAATCTATCAAACGAAAAAAAAGATTTTAAGGGAAAACATATCCGTCAAATGCCACAATACTCAAACCGATATTTTACTGGTTAACATAATATATATCCAATAAAACACAAAATTAACTGACAAATTAATGGTCTACATATTAACAAATGTCACATAACTAAAACTGATATGAATGCTTAACATATTGATGAATGTTATGATACGAAATATATATTTTGATGCCATAATCGAAATATAAAAGTCCAGAAACCGCGTACACGCATCAAACTGAAGCCGACTAAACTACTCATGAATGAGTAGTTTTACGTTTTAGCCATTTGTACTCTGTAAACGTCGCTTAGTACGCAAGTGCCGATTAAAATTCCGTGTTATGTCGTTTATAAGAGTCAAAATACTGCTGGGATTAAAGGGGAATAGGGTAAGATCATATTTCATGTGTAAGTAGCGAAATAACAAATAATATTATTTAAGAATTAGATTATTTTACTTTCTATCAGATTGATTATATTTTTTTATTTTATTCAGAAAACATACAGTCATACATAATAAGTATTAAAAACAATATTTTTTTTAACATAAAAACACCAATTAAGTTTTCATAAATTATGCAAAAGATATAAACATTAAAAGTGACAAAAAAATTAAAAGTAAATAAGAATTTCAAGTGAGAAAAGAATAATTGTTGACATTTGCGTTTTCCATGGGGATAATAAATTAAAATAAATGAAAATACCGAATGTACACTCCGAGTCATCCACGCACACATATGAACGCACATATAAAACATACACAAACATATACATTACATGCGGCACATATACATAGAATAAACCACTCAAGATGCACATTCAGCAACTATTCCAAATAATCGACCCCATGAAGAAATTTTCTGTATAAATGCAACGTGCAGTTAAAAATGTCTACATCAATACTGAGTCCATTATAATTTCTACAGGTACGTCTAATGAATGAATTCGAGGTAGTGCCAAAGTAATCGAATTTTTTACTCGGCTTTCTATTAACAAACCTCAGTATAATATTAAACGGTATTAATTTACTTAATAACTAAATGATAACTCAAAAATTGGACCGACAGAATGAGCTTCGAAATTGTTAAGACGCGGGGGACATTTATCCGATAAGTTTTTTTTAGTTAATGTTTTTTTTTTTATTTTGAACATAATTCAAAAAGCTCTGAACAAAATAAAAATTAGTACCCATAATAATTTTGAAACCAATTTTATTGACAAAAAGCTTGTTGATGCAAATTTATTATCGAATCAATGAACGCTGAGGTCACAAATGTATAACATTCTGATCAAATTATTCACTAAGCCACGTTCTGATATCCTGCAATAAGGTATGGTATCGTGTGTGCGTTTGATTTGCTTTGTGTAGAAGAACAATTGAATTACAATAGAACATCACACACATACGATTATTGCAAACTGAACATTAGTGATTACATTACGCGAATATCGTTTGGAGCATATAATTATAAAGTTTGGCAAGCACAATGGTATTTTAATAAATACATTTCATTTTCAGGGACGGCTCTTTTTAAAATTGTTTTATTTCACTAAAATTTTAAAAAAATAATTTATTTATGAGTTAAATTATAAATTTTTCAAATATTATACTTATAACTCCTATAAATACGAACTTTTACTTTTTATAAGAAACGCACAGTGAAAATGCATGAAAGCTATTTTGACACTATTTTTAAAGCATACATAAAAACTGAAAAATATTGGATTTTAATAAAACTTTTGAAACAGCACATGTTGAGACCATAAATAAAAAAAATAACATTGTAGTAAAATTTTAAGAATTTAAACTACTGAAATTATACTTGACAATTTGGAAGCAATACACTAACATAAGTGAATAAAAAATTCAAATACTCCAAGTTAGTTTTAGAGTATTTTATATATTAATGAAAAATTTAGTATTTTATATAATAATGACTTATATCTGTACAAGTTCAAAGGAAAAAATTATGATGTAGGCCAACGACATTTGACTATTCTATAAAAATCAAACTGTTGTAAACAAAAAATACATAACTATGTTGACTAAATGGGCAAACAGAAACATACTGACACTGAAGGAAAAATGAGTAATATTATCCCTTTTGGAGAAAAAAAAAATGCTTACACAAATAATGAACGACTAATTGAAATTAAACATGTTTGATACTTAGGACTACAAAAAGACAATTGACATGGACAATTCATAATAATTTAATGAGCAGAGTGGCAAAATAAAATGTCAATGTTGGCATATGACCTTTTCTAAAAGCGGCCAAGGAAATTTTTAAACAAACGAAGCAATTAAATGTAACTGAACTCTTTCAACTAGAATCCTTAAAGTTTGTTCATAAATAAGGCACTGATGCAATTATAGACTAAGAAATTAAACTTGAAAAAAAATGTACTAAACATGAACCCAATACGAGAATATCAGAACAATATCATATGAAACATTCTAAAACGAGAAAAATGAGACTAATAAATCAGGGACTAAAATTATATACCAGACAAAAATTAGAAAAAAATCAGAGAGCCTTGACAGAGAATATTTGAAATAAAATCATTAACAACAGAATATGAATATTAAAAACCTGTTTTTTTATTTAATGAAATTAATTTAATATTTTACAAAAACTTTTAAAAAGGTCCTAACCCTATGAAAAATTAAGCTTTTAGTGACGTACAATGCATACTGAATGCTTTTCAATAATTTTGTTCCGATTGCATTAAAAATGCAATTTTAATTAAGGACGTTTCAGAGAATAGTTTATATTATTAGTCACATTTATATAAAACCAAAATATTTAAAAATGAAATTTTGTTTTGCCTATTAGCTTCATATTATCTGTTTTATAATTTTGTAAAAAAAAGAACGTTTTATAATATTCACCAAATACTTAAGAAATACATCAACTTCTCAAGCCTTTAGTAGAACAAAGAAGAACTACAATGAAAAATATTTCAAGAAAAATGACGAGATTTTATTTTTATTTTGAAATTTAGTCATGTAAATTTATTTGATTTTCAGCTTTTATTTAAAAATGAAGTTGGACACTAGGAAATAAGACCATCGGTCTTATTTCATCCGCCCTCCAGGCCGTAATTTATGAGCGTTTTTGGGCCCTCGATCTTATTAGCGTCAAGGTTCAGAACAATTTTAAGGCGATTACAAGAAAATGATAGCAAAAACTTGAAGAAATCGCACAAAAAATGATCTTTTTGAATACATGCCATCTTCTTATCATAGCCACACTCCCAGTCCCTTTTAAACATAGGTATTTAAACTAGTACGTTTTCTGGACGTCAGGCAACTGTACGCTAGGCCACTTCTCGTTCACACACATAAAAATGGTGACAGTAAATATAATACAATCCATGAAATAAGATTAAAAAAGATACTATTATTTGTGTCACCTAAAATAGCCACATCGTTTGGTCAGAGGAGTCATATGTACCTTGCTACCAAAATTTACAATTGACACTATACTTCTTGATTCAAAATTAAATACAAATAAACAGAAATTTCAATTATTTGTTAAGAAAGGGCTTCTGGATTTGGGTCCCGAGAACAGCCTTGAGATGGTCACACCACCAAAAAAGTAGTCTATTTGAACTCGGAATAACTATTGTTGCTGGTCTAATATTTTTATTTATTTATGTTTGTATCTATAAAGTGTTTTAATTATCATATAAAGTATTGTCGTTTATGTATATTCGTAGGTATTTGTGCGGAAGTTGGAGAAGCAGCAGCTGGTCGGTGAAGAGCAACCAAAAAACCCGCGACGGTGGCATGCTTCTCGGCTCAATATCTGCACAGTACCTATGTGTATTATATTACTACAGTTATGTTTTTTTTATTTATCATTATTGATTTAAATATTAATGTACATCTATGCATACATTTATGTGTGCGTATATATGCGAATATATAAATACCAACTACTGTAACTAGAACATAAATACTTTAAATAAAAAACTAGATACACAACTAATGTAAATAAATGCCTCAACACGGGTTATGCCCAGTGAGGTGTTCATGTAGAAAATATATATATATATTTATTTTAATGAAATAAAAAGCGTCTGGAAACAATGTTTCGTTTTTAAAATTATGTATGCATATTTGTTTTGTTAATTAGTTAAGGTTTGACTAGATGTTCAAATTTAATTTGTAAAACTATATCAAATAAATGCGATACAATAAAAATAATTATTTTTTTAATGTTGTTTTTTTTCTATTGTTAACACTCGCAGGTACTTCAAATTAAAATAAAGTTTTATGCAAGCGTTATATAGTCAGAATTTGTTTTATACAGGCTGCCCGTTCCACAAAGCAAAGTCAGTTAATTAAGAATGATTTTTTTATGAATCATGAAAATGTTTTAAGGTTTTTTTAAGAATTCGTATATTTGTTTTAAGTTTTGCTTTAAACTTTACATTTCTCAACCAACACTTTCCATGCTTTTCTTCATTTTAGTACGCAAAGTCGTATAACAGGGGGCGTAAAACTTTAACGTAGGTAATAAAATTTCAGAATGGATTTAATCTTAGAAATGAGACGAAATTTTGTTTTAAATGAAGGAATTATATGTTTTTATGTTCGTTAAAACGGCTCAAATATAACAGTTTTTCACTAGTTACTATGTGATATATTTATTTAGTTATTGATCTAGCGGTTAGTTTGTTTGTCTATCATGTAAAAGGTCTCAATTTTGAAAAACGTTGACATGAAAAATTAATTTTTAAAAAAAATGTTCATTTACTTTAAGAAAGATGGATTTTTTTGAGTAAAAAATATAAAAGGTTAAACGTGTGCATGGTTTGTATTCTTCTATTGGCGTTTTTTTTAAAAATGTTTTATTGAACTACTGTAGACAAAATATAAAATTAACAGTTTAGCCTTTAAACATCTTTATTTTTTAACGAAATGTATTGTAATTTTTATTTGTTTTATTTCTTTGTTTTTA
Organism: Micrasema longulum; assembly: GCF_059751315.1. Lineage (NCBI taxonomy): Eukaryota > Metazoa > Arthropoda > Insecta > Trichoptera > Brachycentridae > Micrasema > Micrasema longulum. The sequence continues at coordinate 52,172 of NW_028278359.1, forward strand.
GTATTTACGTATTTGTTTATTTTTTTATTAAAAAGGACATTTTTTAAATTTTATATTAATGGTTCAATATTTTTTATAATCGTTATGTTTTCTAATTTGCCTTCATTCAAAATTTTTTGGTTTTAATATTATTTGAATTTTTTGAGTATCGATTAATGAAAAAAAAACACGTTTTAAATAGAAGGTTGGATTGGGTTGTGATCCCGTGGCTAGTGTTGTGGACTCACAGGCCAGAAGCCCGAGGTTCAAACCCCACTCTGCCCCAGCCGGATTTCTATTTTCTAATAGTGAGTTATTCACAACTTTGAATCGGGTTGTGGTCCCGTGGCTAGTGTCTCGGACTCACGGACCAAAGGTCTGTGGTTCGAATCCCACTCTACCCCAACTTGATTCTCATTTTCTAATAGTGAGTTATTTACAACTCATTGAAAATGGCCCTCAAAGTTAAATATTTGGGTAAATCATAAGAACGCAAATATTTCTTTTTACAAAAAAAAAAAACTTGTTGGCCACCAAAATTGAATTGAAAAAATATTTTTAAAATCCCTGTCTTAACATAGCAATTCCCTAGCTAGTCGAGACCTGAATTAAAGAACCTTTGTACATTTTAAAACTGTGAAATAAATAAACGCATTCCTTGTCTGTTAACTTTTGTAAAGTAAAAATAAGAGTTTGTTTTTACACAACAATCTTTCATGGCTTTTTTAAGCTAGGGTTTCCTAGGACAGCGGTGCCCGTATCTTAACGGCCGTAGTAAACGGTAATGCGGTGGACAGCCGTCGTAACAGTGACTAGAGAGTGGTTTTATTTTTTAACGGCTTTATCAACACCGTTTTCCTAGGAAACCATTTTCTAGGCACCGTTACGACGGCTGTCCACCGCATCACCGTTCACTACGGCCATTAAGATACGGGCACCGCTGTCCTAGGAAACCCTAGATTTTCTGACATGAATTTTCAATTAAAAAAAAATGGTGCCAAACGGGATAATGAAACTCTGCAGTTTGCCTACCATATACCGCATCTGAGGACTAATTCTTTTTAAAAAAAGGTGGTTTTCCGTGCGAGAAAAGTTTCGTGTTCGATACGTCGCCTCTTTTATAATTTTAAACGAATTTTTTTTTTGTACATTTATGGCGTTTCCGTTATTCGCCGGCGACCTTTCTTGCGGGGGTTGAACATCACCATTGGATTGATGCTGCTCATTTTGCATGCATTGCTGCTGTCAAGTGGTTGTATTTGGCATCATACCGAAGGATGTCGTTTTACCATCGCCACCAGCAGCCCTAAACCTTATCATTTTATTTCCTAGTGCTTGATTTTTCTCCCTTCCATGTCGCATATAAACCAATTGTATACCAAAATGTTCTATTTTACTTTTGAACTTTGTCAAATCGGCAAAACTAGACATTTTTGATGCGGAAATATTGCCATCTACAGAATCCTAGGTATTATTTTTATTTAAATAAAACCTGTAACATCATCAGATCCTTTATTCGCCTCAAGAAGCTCCCTGTAATTTAGCTGACTAGGCATATTTGTGCTTAGCATATATTACATAGTTAAATACTAGAGAGACTGCATGTCCACTACGTACCGCTAACCACATCCGAGGACAGAAATCTCCTTGGTAGTGCCCACATACACGGGAAAATGCTCGTTGCCGAACGAAAAAAACTGCCCGAAAGAGCTCTCAGTCAACTTGTAGCCTTAGCACCTTTATACGGAAAGAACGTTATCAAGAAGTTCGTAATGTAAACTTGATTATATTGAAAAAAAATGTTAAGTACATGTTTTACTGACTAGGATTAAATTGAATGGGCATGATTAACTTGCCAAACTGATTACGATTTTTTTGAAAAGCCTAGAAATTATTTTTGGAAGCCATCAGATCTGAATATCTGACAAGTCCTATAACAAGGCCACATATAGTAGCTTCTCGCTACTATATGTGGCCTTGTTATAGGACTAAAAAAAAAAAAACAAGGCCACATGTAGTAGCGAAAAGCTCCATTCGGCAATCATCATAGAGATATGAAAAGGGACAAGACCACAGGATGTGTTCAAAAGATTGATTGGGATACTTGCAGAAGCGCGATTGTTTTTTACTATAGTCATTTTACATAGTAATGAAATTAATCGTTTGCATATACGAGTACATGGGCACTTACATAATTTAATATTAAGCACGCCTTGCTTAATATATTATATCTAATATCAAGTGCCTATGGGCCTTAGCAGAGGTAGGAAAGGCTTCTAAATTTCATCCCATATTACATAATTTCATAATGCCTTTAAACCCTTTCACACGTGAATTATTTTTGTGGATATACAAAGTTTTTCGTACTCTGTGTGTACTAATTTGATTTTTTTTAAATGTTTTATAATTGAGAAATTATTAAATGTTCATGTTTCATGAACACAGGCCTTCACAGTGATAAAAATTGACAAAAATCATAAGAAAATAAACTAATCATCACACCGTTTTCCCGTAAGATTAGGCAGAGAAGATAGAACGCCATATCACTCTGTCGGACCTCGCTTCAGAAGAAGTGTAGAAACACTAATATATTTTGTTGGATTTTGTCATGTCAAGTAGTTTTTGTTTTCTACATCTATCAACATTCGGATCATAAATCCTTTTAGCCGTTCTATCACTCAGCGTGTCTAAACCAACGCAAATTACTTTCTTGATTTTGTCGAAAATGCTTATCTCAACCTTACATAATGTACATATCTCGATATTTGAACACCCATCGTACATAGTTCTACCACACATTCACCTGAGAGTTTGCATTTCGACAACATTCAGTATACTTTCATAATTAATTTTCCCATTCCATACTTTGCTCTCATACATCAGGGTCAGAACCAGGACACCATTGTGAACTGCTAATTTTACCTTTTACAACAAACCCGTGTTATTATTTAACAATTTAATACGTTTAATCAATCAAATTAAATACAATCAATAAAACTTGACAATATCATTCAAAAGGACAACATGAATTTGCTCCAAAACAAACAAACCAGCCAGAAGCCAGCTGTAAAATTAAAAAATCACTTTTTTTTAATGTTGACTAACAACATAAGCAGAAAAACAGTTACAAATATCGGTAGTAAATAACTCACTTAATAAACGGTCAAAAACGGTCGGTAAATCAATTTTAAATTTCGTGTATGTTTAAATGCACACCCGGGATGAAAGGGTTAATCTCGCATACGTTTCAAACTACCTACTAGCATTACGCAGGATCTACAGCTATCAATTAATTTTAATCTAAACTTCATTACAGCCACACCCTTCCACAACCCATATTACTAGTTAGAAATTATTGCTAATTACAAATTATTTTATAAGCATGCTAATAGAAACAGCATAGTAAATGGTGTTTGCAAACACTCTAGAAAGTGAATATTGGATTATATTGCAAGTTAAAAAAATATTTGTTTTTTTTGCCAAAAATTAATTTTTGTTTCCCATGTTTTTTCAAAATAACGCTTTTTGAATTCTACCAAAAACTTCTCTTTGTCTTAAATAAGACATCACGCTATTTCTTTGTAAGGGTAGGCAGAGAATATATAACGTTATTTTACGACTTTGAGTACAGATTTCATTTTCTTTACATACATACATATGTAGAAGTCACCCGAAAATTCTCAGTGTCAGCTGACCCACTGTCATTTTAAATACACGCAGAAATAAAATAACACATTTCTTGTAAGTAAACAATTAAATATCAAATCATTCAACTGGTGTCAAACCGCTAAGAAACAAAGAATTAGTACACGACCTTAAAATCTCATCCTGAAGTAAAATGAACACAGGACAAAATGATAACATCTTCAGTGCAGTTATAGCGTGTTGTTCAGACAAGCACAGTCAGATAACACAGCTAATCTGCTAAAACATGTACCTTAATTATTCAGTTCATAAAATGCAGTTTCAACATGTACAAACACAGTCAGTCAACAAAGTCAATCTGCTACATCATGTTGTTCACTTACTAAGAAATAAAGTCTAGTCGGACATACACACAGATAACACTGTCCATCAGGACAACTTCAAACAATCCCAACTGTGTTCAGTGATTCATCATAAAACGTCTACGCAGTTACTCTTTAGTGTGTAAAGTTCCAACTTAAACCAGCCAACAACAGGTCAGAAGTTAGGACTTAGAAGAGATGCCTAGACTTCCATATTACCTTCTCTAAAATGTTTTTATTCAAAATCAATAGTCTATTTTTTGGTCACAATATTCATAATCAAAAGTACACTTGCTTAGTAAAATAAGTATTGTATGTGAAACTGTTTTTTGTATTAAAAATTAATAAATCAAACTAAACCAAAACAAAGGAAATGTATGCAAAATAATGCACGGGTTTTTCCAGTGTTATAATTAAATATTAAATAAATAAATACATTTTCGCCATAGTTGTAATTACGTTCAGAATGATTTGTTATGTTATGAATTTCTGCACGTTAATTTAGCAGTTGCTAATGTGATGAAATATTCATTTTGATTTCAGGATGCGAATGCTATTAATTCCATCACTAATTACAACATTCGTCCCTCAAGCTGCGCCATGTTGTATCCAGCGCTCAAAATTACAAACCTCAAAATTATAAATTTCAGAATAGTAAATCAAAAACGAGGAAATGGTTTGTTCATACGACAGGATAAACCATGAAATAATTCATTTTATGCGCATCGTTGGCATCTGTACCAAATTTGTTTCAGAGCAAACAATTTGATAAACTTAAATTAAATTTTAATAAAACCTAGAGTAAACAATTGATTAATGACTTGTCATAAACTGATGTTCTCGTATTTTATTTGTATATACGTGAATCAATTAAGAGAAGAAGGGGTGAAAACCTCCAAAAATGTGGTTGACCCCTTTAATTCCTGAACACAGATTTAGTAGTTTAACAAAAATAAAAATATTTGTGCTATTTAACGCTTGAAGACGATTACACATTTCACTTGTTTTTTTTTTAAATTGCATATATAAAAAAAATAGTCCCATAAATGTGTACCGTCAGGGTATTGCAATACACGAAACTCGAAAAATCTTCATGTATCTGAATTTCGCTCAACTAGGTTCGACAAAAAGTCTCTGGAAAATATTGGCCATTCCCAATTGAATAAACTGCCCGATGAACTAAGAAACGACATGTCGAATGACAAATCAATTGAAAAATATTACTTAAGTCTTTTTGAAAGTAAAAGTTCTTATGTAATTTATAAAGATAATGTAAAATACTGTGTTTTACATTTTAATATCATGTTTTCTTGCTATTTTGGATTGTATCAACTGATATTATGTATTGTCACAAAAATGTTTTCATTTTATGATTATGTACCGCCTCAACTGAGTTTTTTTTTTAAACTCCTGGGAGATTCTAGTTTATCTATTAAATGTTTTATCAATAATAAAAATCATTGGTCACTTTACACGATCTGTAACATTCACCATTTTGCCTATATTTGAACATCTATAGTCCTTAAATTCTTTTATCTGTTGATGTTTGTAAAGTTAAAGAACTGAAACCTTTATTAATGCGTTTGAGATTCATCTGATTTAATTATTTCACTCACATACTATCAACGTCTGATAACATTTTTTTTCCTCCATTTAAACCAGCCAATGACAGGTCATAAGCCCTGTAGATCCCTAGACTTCTATATTCCCTTTTCTCTATCTCTGTTGTAATATGTAAATACAAATAATTTTTCATTTTTTTCTGGGGAAACATTTTTATAAGCTGATTTCTGAAAGTATGTAGATAGTAAGTAGATAATGTAATATACTCCAAATATACTGAAAGAGATCAGTTTGTATGTTCCCAATAATTATTCTAGAGCAAGATCTCTTGCACTGTTTTACACACCCAAAAGCTTATAAATGCAAAACAGAATTCACCCATTATTAGGGCAACGCGATTGCTGAATACGGCTTCTGCGGATAATATGGATCTATTTTTCCGTGCATATCGGCAGTTAAGCAGCTGTCTGCTTTCTATTCATTAATTTCTAACTTACATTTACAGTCTACATTACGTAAGGAGTTAAACAGCCCGTTAAGTAATGCAGACTACAATTGTCAAACAAATAAATAATATTTTTTTTAAATAAGGTTGAAAAGAACAAAAAAAAAAATTATATGGATACATTAAATAATCAGTAGTAAAAGTCAGAATCAGATTATTGAAATACTCTACATTTGGTTTAGTAACGCTATTCCTATGCAGAACTGGGTGCGAAAGGGAAATAATGATGATTTATGGGATACCTTGTTTTAAATGAATTACAAAAACTATACGAATAAGTTTAAATTTAATAAGCCCTTCAATTGAAAATTAAACATGTAAATTTCATTCATTAATACCGTTTTTATGATTCGATGCTTTGTTTAAAATTACATGCCGACATGGAAGATATTAATTATGCAAAACATCCACGCTTCATAACACGGAAAATGTGGCCATCTATCTACCTCGTTTTTATACCTGGCTACAAGATACACATTGAAAATAACAAAATCAGGTTCCTGAATTTCAAACCGAATCGCAATATCTATCTATCTATGGGCGGGTGAACAATCGCACAAGTCAACTTTATCAAATAGGGAAATAACACGTTTTTTTTAAACATTTTTAAAGTAAAAAAGGTATATAAAATACTGTCATATTCATCATTCATTCATCATTATTCATCATCATCATTCCGTTTCCGCACCTAATGATGCATAGGACACTGCATTGGTACACCAATTAATCAATTAATCTTAAAAATTTTTTACATGAAGGTAAGATGATCAGTCTTACGCTTCAGGTACCAGGCCAGGGACAATGAAATATTCTTGTGCGAAAACACCCTTTTCAATAAATATTTCACATCAACCATGTCGGAAATCGAACCCGAGACCTCTTGCATGGCAGGCTAACGCGCTGACCATTACATCACGAGGCCGACGCTACTTCTTAGTTGCATAAAAAATATTTTTAAATTTGTTATTTTGAATTCCGCAAAAATGGTCGTTGCATTGGCCACGCCTCTATACGTCACGATCCATGTTCATTTTCAACTTTGTACCAAACCAATGTGATAACAAAAACAATTGTTCTAATTCAATTTCAATTTTTAAGTCTTCTATTTAATTTATTTATCTATCGAATCACTATGTAAAGCGCCCTCGAGGTATTATTTTTATTACGATAATGGCACTTTATAAGTTATCCATAATAATAATAAAAACCATTTAAACTTTTTTAGAACATCGTCACAAATCTTGACGTCACAACTATCAATGCCAAACATGTCAAAGGCATTGAAGGTATCCTGAGGGGTGGGGACGACGTGTTGGCCTCTGTCCATACGTCCTCCTCCCCCCTCCTTAATCTGAATAGAGTTTATAATATTTATAATAACTTTCCTCTATGCGCAGCTGACAGAGTCCCCCAGGGCTCTATAACTCTCTCCCCTCAATGCCAAACATGTCGCGTTTTCCTAGTGACTTTTTTAAAATTATTTTTTTTTAAAGCTATATATGAAAACATTTCTTCACAATATCTGTATTGATTTTGAATGTACAATTAATTTTTCTAAATCCTTTTCGTATACTTTTATCGGTATTCGTAGAACTTGATATTTCCCCATTGTTTTTTATTTGATCATCTTGTAGTACGCAACTATGTTCACACGTGCTGGCAAAATGCGTAAGTCATGTAACAGTATTAAGAATAATTTTATCAATGTTCTTAATTACACAAATTAAATTGAATAGTTTTCGGGTACAAAAAACGTTTTCTCGAAGAAGAACCTTTTCTAACTCTGTGCCTTAAACGACTTAACATTTAAGAGTTATCACTTCAATATGTTTTTCAGATTATAAAAAATAGTATTTTGCCTATAAATATGGAGAGAAAAAAAGGACAGTCTCTCAATGTGAGATTTGATTCTCGCAATGTTTGAGACACAAGAAACAGTCTCCTTAAAATTAAGGCATTTTGGCTTTTATGATTGCTTGTGATTTGTGATTGCCTTTGCCTCGTGGTGTAGTGAGTAAGACATTTGACTGACGCACGGAGAATTTCGGGTTCGATTCCTGGTGAAAACACAAAAACTTAACGTGACTTTTATCAAGCCTAGATTTTATGTGCTGTAATTGGGCTCTCTGGTATGTTGTAGTGTAAAAAAATAATATCAATCAATCGAAGTTACTATGTCTGCATGCAATCTACCTACTTGGGAGTCTAGGTTGAGCTCGGATGTTTTAATTTATTTATTTTTTTATTTCATTGTGATCGTTTACTTTTGCACACCCAGTGGTGCATATGGCACTGTTTTGGTATACCAATAATGCAGCATATCTGGATTATTTTTATTACATGAATGGTAGGGTGATCAGTCTTACGATTCAGGTGCCAGTTCAGGAACAATGAAATACTGCAGTAAAGAGCTACATTTGAATCAAATACTTTAAGCCTACTCTGCTAGTAATCGGTAAACAAATTTTCGGACAGTGTCCAATTTCAAAAAATTATTTAATGAAAAACAATAATAATACAGTAAAAAATAATAGAAGGAATACAACAAAGCAGGCAAAGACAAGTTAATACATTAGACAGGCATTATGGAATCCAGGTTCATTCTACAAATATACATTCAATTTATTGGGAATATTTCTTCAGCCTATTTGTAAAAAAACTCAATCAAGATAGAAACTCAACTTAATCAAGATTGTTACCTGATATTAATAAAATGAATAAAAATGCCATTGAAGAATTACAATTTAAAATACTGCATTATTTACAGTGTGATAACTTACAGATTGAACATACAAAGTAATGTATTTTTCATGTAGAATAGTATTGATTTATGTTTATGTTTTACACTGTTTTTGTAAAACATAAACATAATATCAATCATCATTATATATATCAGTCTTACGATTTCCGTGGTTAAATACTTAAAACATTTACTGTACGCACAAAGGGTTTTGAGTTTGATTCACAGTGATATTTGAATGAGAAATTGAATATTTTTCAAGCCAGGGTGTTTTGTACTGTATTTCAGCTTTGTAACCTGTTATGGTTCAAAAAAACAAATGAAACTATAAGTCAGCCCGAAACGCAGGGTGATTCCACTGCTTATTCCAGTTGTAATAAATTGGGGTCTCTATCATGAAACCTATTAATGATTTGTCGGTGACTGCTAGAGACAGGCATCGGCATTTTCCACACTTGTTTCAGAGCACAGCGAGATTCTTTCAATATATCAAGAAGGATAACGGGATAGCAGGATATTCCCACCCATATTCTGTGTTTAAAGGCTTTTTCTGTCGTTTTTGTATCGAACACCCGCCTGGGGAGAAGTTTGTGCCTGAACGAACCGAGAGAAAAGAAAAAGAGTGCGGAATTTCATGTTTTTTTCCCCACCCTCTCAGAATATTGCGGTAACAATAATCCAGGGATTCGGGTCTTTGTGGCTTTCGAGTATTTTCAGAAATTTCCTGAAACAGGGAAAAACAATTTGGAAAGTAATGTTTTTTCAATAAGCAAAATATTACTCGCTCCTCAATAATACCTGCGCATTATTGTGCCAAAAGTTTGTTTATTTAAGAATTAATCAACAAACCGCTTTGTAGCGGTTGTAAAACTTTAGGAAATCCGTAGGAGTTTGTTAAAAAATGTTATTTTTGTAAACAGATAATTCAAAGAGGCATTACATGTATGTACAGTAAGTAGAGCGTTAAAAAAATCAATGGTAAAACAACAACAATGTAACAAGATTACGTTTATAAGGAAAATAATAACAAAAATATAATTAATATGAGCATTAATTCGGTTAACGCGATTCGAGATCCAGGAATAAAGCTAGAGTTTCCTAGGACAGCGGTGCCCGTATTTTAACGGCCGTAGTGAATGGTAATGCAGTAGACAGCCGTCGTAACGTCGACTAGAGAGTGGTTTCCTAGGAAAACGGTGTTAAATGGTGTTGATAACACCGTTTTCCTAGAAAACCACACTCAAGTCACCGTTACGACGGCTGTCCACTGCATCACCGTTCACTACGGCCGTTAAAATACGGGCACCGCTGTCCTAGGAAACCCTAGCTTAACTCTTGTACTCACGATTTACGTTCTCCACTCATTTTAAAAATATCAAAGAAAAAGCTCTAAGGATGTTAGGATTCCAATATAGAATTTGTAAACCTTTTAAATACATAATGTAAATTTATCGATCATATGTTTATACAATGACAAGCCCGTAGTTATTTGGAATTTAGATGTGTTGTCTGTTTACCACATAAAAAGTACAAGACTCACATGAATTTAATTCAGTCTATGCAAAAAAAGTTTCTTCGTAACAAAACATTGAAATGTAACCTGAGCATAACCCTTCAGTTTTGTGATCAGCGCTAAGAATATGTTGGTATAGATAAGTTGGAATTTAGGAGACAGATTTTAAACTTTATATTTCTTTTTAATATGATTGATTGTAATATTGACTCTACATTTCGTTTAAAGAATGTAACTCTGAATGTCCCCAGTTGGCGATTGATAGCGTAAATTTTATATTCCAACATTAAATAATAATATGGCGTACTTTAATGCATTATCACGTACGTTAATATTTAATAATTATGTAGAAAGTAATGCTGATATTAATATCTTTAACGATACCTTAAATATATATATGCAAATGCAATTTAAAAATTCAAGTAGTCCCTTATACGTATTAGTTAGGTGAAAAAAGTTGTAATAACCTGCTATTATATATTTTTTAAATAACTTTAGTAATATTAATTGAATTTAATTAAGCTTGTCCATTTAAAAAAAAAACCTGTTTGATTCTTATATTTGCATTATTGTAAAACCTAATAGTTTCAATATGTTTCTCTTTTGGGTGATACCGTGTGTGTTGGATTTGTTCCGACATTTCGGTTACCATTGCAGGAGCCATCTCTGAGGTAAACTGATTGTTTTGTAGAAAAAAGTGTGTGTTTAAGTACCAGAAATTTGTTCCGTGTCGCAGTCGGCAGTAATCACATTTCTATTATTTTTTGTAATATGTAGTGCTAGGAACCATGTTGAGTTTAATTTCAGCCCGTCGTCTTTGTTTATGTTTTTTGGGTGTCTATGTACTTCAATTGCCTTTTTATTATTTGTGCACTGTAATTAGGTTTATGCCAAATTTTCGGTGTACATGCGAAAAAATATCCGGTGTCTATAAAGTGTTCCGCAATTGCAGATTTTTCTGGATGCCCAAGTTTACACGCTCTTTTGTGTACGTCAATCCTTTTCTTTGTTGTGCGCCCTGTTTGTCCTATGTATGTATACATACTTTATCACATCCTGGTAACTAGTTTATAAACAGCTTTCGTTTCCTGGGGATTCTTATCTTTTGGGCTCAATAATGGTTCTTTATTTTTCCCACAGTCCCAAACGTTGTTCCAATATTATGCCTACTGCCGACTGCGACACGGTACAAATTACTAGTACTTAAACACATTTGTTTCTATAAAACCCTCAGTTTACGCTAAAAATGGCTCCTGCAATGGTAGCCGAAACGTTGAAACAAATCCAACACACACGGTATCACCCAAAAAAAAAACATATTGATAACAGTGACCGTGAAAACCTTCGCACCTATTTAATCTAATAGTTTGTTCACAATAAATTTTTCTTCTTTTTCTTAGCGTATTCTTCCATCTTGAAAGGCCCCACCTACTTACTCGGATCTGTTTAAAAGGTTTTGTGGCCTCTTTTCAAATCCGCACATTGCAAAATCATTTTTTTAAATGTTGCAATGAACGGTAATTTTCAATTATTAAAAAAAATATTTTTTATAAATTTTTTGAGTATGCCAAAATGAATGTTTGAAGAACATTTAAATTAATGATGGAAGATTTTATGAAATATGGATGTTTGAACATAGGAAAGATGGACACCTAAAATTTTAAGATGGAGACCTTAGGAGAATAAGAGAGGCATCGAAAGACCTAACAAAAGATGGTCCGACGACAAAGTCGCTGTGGGGGTTAAAAATTGGCTGCAAGCAGCAACCGACCGAAAGAAATGGAAAGATATGGAAGAGGCACATATCCAGCAGTAGATGACAGAAGGCTGATGAAGAAGAAGAAGAAACATAATCAAAATTGCGAATGTTACCACTTAAACCAGCCAATGATAGGTCATAAGCCCTGTAAATGCCAAGTCTTCTATATTACCTTCTCTGAAATTTTCTCCATCTCTGTTGTAATTTGTTAATCTAAATGACTCTTTAGGGGATAAACTGCAGTATTTTGTCTACAAACATTTAGACAAACCAGCGACAATCTTCCACTTCAGGGAGGGTTACCTTTTTTTTCTTAAAACTTTTAGCGCTTAAAATATTTTTGAGTTATCCCGGATCACTGGAATATGCAGTTTTTATCAGGTCATTGTAAATTTAAAGACGATTTATTTGACAATGTTTGATTATGTCCAAATGCTTGCAGACTGGCTGGATTTCCTCCCTAGGGAGTTGTTCATATTTAGATTTATTTCAACAGAGAGGGAAAAACTTTTCGAGAAGAAATTTGGAAGTCTAGGCATTGACAGGGCTTATGGTTCAGCCGGATGAATCTCACCCACGTGATAAAGGTTTTAGCTCTTTCACTTCACAAAAGTCAACAGATGGAAGAGTTGAGGAAATGTGGATGTTCAAACATGGGCAGAATGGTGAATGTTACACAGTGTGTAAAGTGGCCACTTAAACCAGCCAATGACAGGTCATAAGCCCTGTAAATGCCTAGACTTCCAAATTTCTTCTCGAAAACTTTTTCCCTCTCTGTTGAAATAAATCTAAATATGAACAACTCCCTAGGGAGGAAATCCAGCCAGTCTGCAAGCATTTGGACATAATCAAACATTGTTGAATTACTACCTGGTAAAAGAAGAAGTATAAAAAAATTGGAAAATTGTTTCCAGGCGTTGCCTAGTAGGTGATTTGGTTCAGCCGGATGAATCTCACCCACGTGATAAAGGTTTCAGCTCTTTCACTTCACAAAAGTCAACAGATGGAAGAGTTGAGGAAATGTGGATGTTCAAACATGGGCAGAATGGTGAATGTTACACAGTGTGTAAAGTGGCCACTTAAACCAGCCAATGACAGGTCATAAGCCCTGTAAATGCCTAGACTTCCAAATTTCTTCTCGAAAACTTTTTCCCTCTCTGTTGAAATAAATCTAAATACGATTTATTTGTTTTAAGTATTGTCGAGTCCCCCTTGTGTTGCTGCGGATATGCTAACGAATCTTCAGAAGACATCCTATGGTCTTGTCCTTTTCCCCCTCTCTATGATTACCGAATGAAGATTGGTCCTGTCGGATATACACATCTGGTGTCTTTTAAAAAGTTTTGTAATCATGACGGCGAATTGATCATGTCCAATCAATTATATCTCAGTCAGTGAAGAATTCACTTTTCTCTTTTCCCAATCCAAGGATTCCCACATTTCAGCATAAAGATGTTAAGGATCTCAGATTACAGAAAGCTCCTTCGATCAGCTTTTATTTCTTTGACCGAAACCGAAGCTGCGTCCAAAATTCGTTTTATTAGTCGAAACTGGCTGAAACTGAAATTGAGACTTAGATCAGTCATTCAATGTTTCATTTATACGGCATGTATTTGTTTTTAAAAAAATCTTTCCAACCCATAAACGTAATTATTTATAACTGGATTTGAACTCAAAGCAACCTCATACATTTATCATGCCAGAAAATATTAATTTTCATTGCACCGTATTTTATGCACCGTACAATTTAAGATACAAATTAAGATCTTGGTAGAGAATTTATATCTTTGACTGAACAGGGAACTCTTGCATAATATTACATGAAACTTTAATTTTTAATTACATATATTCTAGAGTTCAAAAAGTACCCTTTGCGAAGATATATTTTGTTCTTCTGAACATAATTTCTGTGTAGTAAATTGTCATGCGCTCTGACAATGCAACATAAAATCATGTACCAAGATATAACATTAAAAAATTCAGTATTTAATGCAATTAGAAGTTTTGTTAAATTTATTTGAAAAATACTCTCTATTTTATAAACCAATCATTATTATTATTTATTTTATTTTATTTAGTTCTATGATAAACATAGTCTTATATATATTTACAACTCAATATTTACATCCAAACTTATTTTAACATTATTTTCGCTATTATACACTATTATACACTTAATATTCTAATTTATAATATTCACTGTTTCATATGTACATTTTCATTAATTATATTCACTATTTATTCTCTAATATTTTTCATATATATACTTTTTATATTTAATTTTAAATATATTTACATTTAATTCATTTTTTATGCTTTCTGGCATTTCCTCAAATAATTGTATTTCCTTGTACATAAGGCAGTTCTGGGACATTGCTTTTGATTTCTTTTCAAGTCTTATATTTTTAGATCCTCTTGTTGCATGGTTATGAAAGAACTCATTATTTTTTAGTATATTTGGAAAATATCTCGGAACTATTCCTTTAATAATTTTGATTATTTCTTTAGCAACATTGAATTTGATTCCTTGATCAATTGTCATGATTTAAATGATAATTATATTTATTCAAAACATAGTTAAATTTTAATTTATTACATATCCAAAAAAAACTCGGTCCATCTCCTAAAATAAACGATTAACTTGTTCTAGAAAATGGAATCAAGTTGTGGTCAAGGGAGATTTGAACCTCAGATCTTTGGTTTGTGAGTCAAAAATAGTACTTTGATCGATTCAAATCAGGTTGTGGTTCCTTGGTGTGTTTTGGACTATGAAGTAGAAGTCCTAAGTGTGAATTCGACAAAAATCAATTGTTATTTTTTAGCAAATCAAAAATTACGGAAAAATAAATATATTGTTTTTTTGGGACCTTATTACAGTACAAAACACCTAGACCCTTAATCTAACACCTTATCGGAATAGAACCCGAACTCTGCGAGCAAAATAAAATGTTGTCAAATCGGTGTTCTAAAATCTAAATACTGAATCAAATTTACTACTTTTTAAGTTCCATTCTCAATAATTAAATCAATTAATTAGAAATTCAGATTTAATTTTATATGGCCATTTTTTGTACTATACTTTCCTAAAATTAAACAATTTACTTTTATTTTACAACGGAGTTTTAGTCCCTACACTTATGTATGGAAGTGAAACATGGAACTGGCAGAGGAAGGATGAAAGCCGAGTAAACGCGGTTGAAATGCGATCTCTTAGACGAATGTGTGGGAAATCAATGTATGACAGGGTTACAAATGATGAAATCAGACGAGAGTGTAATCTGAGTCAAGTATAATTGATAAGATTTAGAAAGGGTCTCTGAAATGGTTTGGTCACGTAGAACAAATGGATGACGAAAGAATGGTAAAACAAGTATATATAGCAAAAATGAACGACAACGTGAGACGAGGACGACCAAGGAAGACGTGGCATGATCAGATAAACCAAAATCTTAGTCTGGTCATGTCAAAGGCAGACAGAACCGAAGGGTATGTATGACAAGATGTATGAATGTGGTAGAAGCTAGGATTGTATGCCAGGATAGACGTGTTTGGCGGTCCATTTCCTCTGCTTCCCCTTACGGAAAAATGGCGTGATAATAGTAGTAGTAGTAGTGCTTTTATTTTAACATTTAAAATTCTGCAGACGACGAACGAGTACATCAGCAAAAATAATCAAATAAATTATTTCATCAAATATTTTATGTACTAAGAAAATAATGTTACAGTCAATTATTTTAAAAATAATAATAGGAACGTATAATAATCTCACCTTAAGTCCTTTATTATAAGTGCTTTTATACGTACCAGTTTAGTAAAGAAACGTTGTGCTACTGTGGCACCAAAGCTTTTTTAATACTCGCAGCTCAGACAATACTCTCCACTTAGACCAATTATTATAGTGCTGAAATTAGGAAAATCCTCTTTTCTGCAGAATAGTATGGTGAAATGTACTTTTCACTACGTTTAATTAAATAATATCGGGTTGTTAATGAGTAGTACGGATTTCATCCCGGATGTTAGATTGAAGTAAGTAAAATTATATTTATATTTAATGTGATAAATTGTAACTTTCTATTCATGGAATTAAGAAGAGTCCAGAAGCCGCATACGAGCATCGAACAAAAGGTGATTTAACTACTCATAAATGAGTAGTTTTACGTTTAAACTCATTAGTTTCTTTGTAGACGTCACTCAGTACGAAAATCCTGATTTCAATTCAACTATGCCGTGTTGTTTTTTTTTTTTCTTTTATAAAGCAAACACACAGTGCAATTACATAGTTTTATATTTTACACAGTAAGACGACACTCTAATAGACCAGTAAAGTTGTGTCCTTGTAAAGTGTAGAAACACTGCTAGGATCTTGAAGAAACAGGATGGGATCACATTTTTATTGTAATTAGCAAATGAATGTGTAACTAGCAAATTCATTACTTAAAAATTGAATTATTTTTCCATCTGTCAGATTGTCGAAAAAAAGAAAATCGACATTTTGTTAGTGTTGCCAGGGTAGTAATTTTTTTTGACCCTTTTTAGCCCCATTGAAGGCAGAAACTAGAACACTTGTCATACCTAGGACTCACCATTGACAAAGATTAAAAACAGATAAAACCCATAAATGAACTTATCAAAGTAATGGCATTATTACATAGCCATCATCATAGACCTCATACCAAACAAAGAAAAAATTATGATATATGAAGATTTGCGAAAAGCAAATCAAGTGACATGATCCTTCTAGGGAACCGGTAAAAATGCAGATCTTACAAGGATACAAAGATAACAAAATAAAATAATGAAACTTATATACAACTTACTCTACGTGACCCCAACAAATAAACTGTATAAAAACACACCAGTTTGACATATTATACTTGACAAAATTCAGACTGAGAAAATTGTACGCAAAATTGCACTGAAAAACATACAAGACAATGACATAACATTAACTGAAAATTCTGTCACATACAACTATAACAACAAACAACAACAGCACTGCCACATTGGAAAAAAAAACAAAGGTAGGATAGTCAAAATAACTTTACAATGGACTTAAATACTACAATGACGTACCTTACCACTTGAAAAATCACACTAGAGATAAATTTAATATCAACCTAAAAAGCGTATCATAACTATACTAACCCGACGCGACATAACATGACTAGACCCTGAATTATTTCTTATTTTAAGCTTGTGGGTTTTAAAAAATAAGAAAACAGTAAAAATCTCTCAGAGATTGGATTACACGTGAGAAGATAAGGTTTGTCTTTCGTGTTAAAGACATAGTGAGATGAGGAAGAAGTAGAAGGCGCTTTTGGAGAGATCTTGTGGACTGCATGGAAGACACGATACTTGCATAAATTCCTAAGACTGAAAACTCCAACAGAAGATGTTTACCAGAAAGGCTGCCGAAAAGAAGAAAGAACATCTATGATTATTTCAGAACAGTCCACCATCACAAACAGGTTATACAACCTAGACTAAAATAAAGCAAAAAAAGGAGCTAAATATTTGTTATAACAGCTGACATTTTTGCACAAAGTCGTGATGTGCTATAAAAAAACCATTGGTATAATTCAAACACATTTTATTGCTTGGAAAAGGTAACCATTACAGGTTATTTACGAGTTCATAAAATTAAGCAATCATTTTAGTGCGTGCTACTGGCTATAAAATTGTAATTTTTCTTCGAATAAATGAAACGCATTAAAAATTAAATATTTCAGACATTGCCACTTTTCATAAAATTTAGTAGTTTAAAAATACCCGATCAATCATCGTTATATCAGGTAAATCTAAGGCAAATACTTTTACACGATTTCTAGTACCAAGTAACTTAGAACAACACGTCAACATGTCAAGTTTAAGAAAAAGTTACTGGAGTTTGAATACTTCCGGTTTAAAAATTATGTTTGTAAATCATGCGTAAATACGACGTTTTCTGGATATAAAAATCCTTATAGATTTACGTTTAAAACTTCGTTTTACTAAAGTAAGGAATATCACTCAAGGCGCTAAATAGACAATACTATAGTGTAGACGTAACTTTTGGCATATTTAAAGTAGAGTAAAAAAACATTTTAAAAGCTTACCTTTAATAAACTGTAATTTCTTTATGTAATACGGTAACACAGATAAATCATAACTAAATATGGGTGAAAACGCTAAAAAATGCCTTAACTGTAGGCAAAATTAAAAGTTTTATAAGGACAATAACTTCAAATTGTCCTTTTAACTAAATATAATAATAATAAAGATAACATTATAAAACTAATTAAATAAAAAAGTGAATTAGTTTTGTCATTAATTTTTTAGTTCGCGAGTTTCATATGAATTTGTGTATATTATAGAAAACTGAGTGAATAATATTATTTTTTAGTCATACGCAAACTTAGTTCTTACAAATTTCTTCATTTTTTATTATCTTTCCGCACCTAATGGAGCATAGGGCACTGCATTGGTACACAAATCACAGTGTATCTTGATCATTTTTGTTACATGAAGGAATGATGACCAGTCTTACGCTTCGGGTACCAGTCCACGGACAATGAAATAGTCTTATGTATAAACATCGTTTAAAATACATATTTCACATCAACCATGTCGGGAATCGAACTCGAGACCTCTTGCATGGCAGGAAAACGTGCTTAACACTACACCAAGAAGCCGACAATATAAATAGCCCTTAAAAATTTAATCGGAGATAAATATTAGAGCTGGAGCCAGCCAATTTTGTTGTTTTATCTGAAGTTACCCGATTGCTTTCATTAAATTATTTGAAAAAAAAAATTTTGTACAATTATTTGATCATAAACAAAACTAATTTTAGCAATCATGTTTTTTTTTATCAATTTTAAATAATTACAAAAT
Source organism: Micrasema longulum (assembly GCF_059751315.1). Classification (NCBI taxonomy): domain Eukaryota; kingdom Metazoa; phylum Arthropoda; class Insecta; order Trichoptera; family Brachycentridae; genus Micrasema; species Micrasema longulum. The sequence goes on from NW_028278359.1 coordinate 71,111, forward strand.
ATTTTTTACACAATACTTTACATAATAATACAATTGTCATGCCTTACTCGTTTTTAATTAAAACGTTGCATAAATAACACAGCTACAAAACATTTATTAAAAACATTAAATAACATGGGCGTGTATAAAAAATAAGTATACCAATTAATGACCATTGACCAAACTCCTAGAAAATCCATGTAATTAAAATTAAATTAAACAATTATAATGAAACTACCCCTTTATTTCGGTTAAAGCCTGTGACTTATAAGATCGCGTGACCATCCCCTTTATTCACAGACCTCTAGAAAACACCCCTAGATATTCGATATTTGAATCACTAATGAGAAAGTCTTCTTCTTCTTCTTCTAGTGCCTTGCCGGGTCCCCCTGACGTTGGCGATCACTACAGCGAAAGCATGTGTATCTGTCCTGCGCTAATTTTTCATTTCGCAGCCAGGACGACTGCTTATTTTATTTTATTTTTTTTGTACATAATGTTATTTGTACATTCTCGGGCTAATTGCCAAATGGCAACTTCTTCCAACCAACCAATAAAATAAAAGTTTTATTTTTATAATTCAAGTTACAGAACATATTTAATAGAAGAAAAAAAAGATTAAAAAGTTAAAAATATATATAATAATAGAAATAAACGTATTTGTTTATAAATTACCTTAAATCAAAACTATTACTCAATGGGAAAATCGAAAAAAGAGGAAAGAGGAAAAAAGAAAGGAGGGGAGATTAAGGAAGAGAAATGAGATGTTTTTTCAGACGTGATTTAAACAGAGATAATGTTGTAACATCTTTGATGGTGGATGGGAGATGATTCCACAGTCGAGCCGCATGGACACTATATGAGTTAGAGTTATTGATGTACTCGCTGTAGGGTTTCCTGGGAAAAGATGACCAGAGTGGTTTCCCGTTGCCTTCTCTGATGGATTTTCTCTCGGGGTTACCTTCCCTTGGCTGGTTGGCTTTGGTTTTGAGGCGCCAAAAACTCGCCTTTCATCATTTCGTTATCTGCTGTGATCACACCGTTATGAGTATGATCCCAGTGCCCGGGGTTCGCGACGTGGACGCTTACGAGTTGGACTAGTCAGTAGTGTTGCACTGGGCGTTCGCAGCATTTTATAGAATCACATCCTCTAGCAAGATGTGATTCACTGCGACCCTACTGACAGTTCGAACCCCGAATCGAAGAAAGTCTAATTTCATTTATTTTTTAAATTGCGTTTTCATGACGCCACTATGATTTCAAACATACAAAAGTCTTTAATTATTTATTTTATTCGTAAATTTTTGTGATCTCTTAAACCCGCAAATAACAAATGTTAAGCCTTTTAAGTGGTTTTCCATTAAATTTTAATTTATGTGGGTAGATCCTGAAAGAGAATATGGTAGTCTAGACATTTACAGGGTTTATGACTTGTCGCTGGCTGGTTTAAGTGGCCATTTTACCACTGTGTAACATCCACAATTCCTCAACTCTTCCATCTGTTGACTTTTGTGAAGTAAGTGCTGAAACCTTCATCATGTGATTAACTCCCATCTAGCATGTCTACAATCATTTGGAAATACTCAAAACATTGTTTTGAATTATAAATAAAAAATAATTTTAAAAAATTGCTTTATAAAGAGTCGTGAAACACAGAACACTCGAGCTTAAGGAAAAAAAAGAATTCTTACAGGGAATCGAACCCGGAACCATTCTTGCTTGAGTCAAGTGTCTTAGCCATGATCCCACGGAGACCTGTTAATGTTATATTTGTGTTTAACAGTTAGAGGTCAAAACGACTCGTATATATTTTTACATTATTCACAAAACACGAACATTCTGAAACACTGAATTCCAAAAAATATGTTTTGTATGAACAACGCGACACCTTAATCAAGAAATTGTATTTATGTGAGGAAGATTAATAAGGTTTAGTCAGGCGATAACTTAGAGTATTATAATTCGGAAGTATCGAAATAAATTGGAAAATAAGCAAGTCATTACATTAGCTGTAAATATAAGTTAGTCCGTCTTTTTTTTTGATAAAAAAATGAGCACCAAAAATAAAACAAAATATTTCATTCTAAAGAAAATTTTCTGCTCCACAAGATATTGCGTTTGCTTTTACGTTACAAATTTTTATTTGATTACAAATCTTCAAAATAGAATGTCAAGTAGACGAATGTGAGCATTTTCGACAACCCTTTCAATCAAAGGAAATTTGAAAAAAAAAAATAAAGATAATTCATTATTGAGGTATTTGTTGTAAAAAAATGAAGACGAATACACAATTTTCTTATTTATTGTTATTCGTTTTCTTGTTTCATTGATTTGAAAAAAGAGGACATAACTTTTGTTAACACCCATCCCTAAGATAAAAGTCATATAATGAAACTTTAATGTCGGTTTTCGAGAAAGATATTTTTATTTAGGACCATCTTCAATAATAGGGAAATAAAACTTTTTTTTTGCAGTTTTTAATAAAAACTATAAAATACAGATTAACAAAAAAAAATTCACTGCTTTTTAGTGGAATTTTTGTTATTTCCCGTAAAAACGATCAATGCATTGGTCACGCCTCTAATACGTCAAGAGTAAATTTTGAACTTTGTTTGTCACCATTTAAATTATTGACTTACACTCTGTGTAAGATTCAACATTCTATTTGTTTCAATACATCAACTTTTTCCCAACTCTTACATCTGTTGACCATTATAAAGTAAAAGATCTAAATCCTTTTTTTACGTGGGTAAGATTTATCTGGGTAAATTATTTTATTTACGACTGAAAAAGTTATAACTGTTATTTTTATCAATAATATTTTGAGTATGTCAATTTTTTTTAAAACTAGACAGGATTTTACTCCCCAGGGCAGTGGTGGTGAGCTTATGACCCACAGGTCAGACACTGACCCACGCAAACTTTTTAAATGACCCATGCGTTGATATTTATAAATTCATTTTTTTTCAAGTGACACCACTGATTTTGTGATCCCATGAGCTAGTATCAAAAAATAAAAAACAAAATTTTATCTTCTCTCCAAAAAGGTTCACCATCTATGCCCTAGGGTATCAAAATTCTTCCAAGGGATCCAATTAAGAGCATGAACATTTAGGCTACTCAAAATATTATTGACATGGCATAGACAATTCGATATGATCGTAGAATAACGACGCATGTAATTTTCTTCAACTTTACATGAGAGCGGTTTAATTTTTTAAATAATAATAATAATAATAATAATAATGTTTGAATAATTTATATAGCGCCATTTTTGTGAAAATCACCTCAAGGACTAGTCATGTGTCATAACTTGATAAGTACAGAAATATATCATTCTATACTTCAATTAGTCATATATATGTTTATTTTTTCAAGCTTATAAAAAAAGCCATTTTAAAAGTTATTCAGTATCAAATATACAAGAAAGTCATTGTCGCATTTTCCACACATCCGTCGTTGTTCTACGATCCCGACGAATTTCTGTCCAAAAAAAAAAGAAAATTTCAATATTAAAATTAAAATAGTTACACAGTAATTGTCAAATCGATACTAATAAAAAAACATTTACAATTATATATATATATCACCATCGATTTTTACTTCTTCAGAAATGTTCGATGGAATACGATTTTGCTTCGATTACTCTTTTTTGTGTATTTAAGTTACGCTTGACGTAGAAAAAATTCAATTAAATATGGTTTATTTCTGATACCTTTTTAACCTCCCTTTTCGAACCTTGCACGGAAGTTAATTTTTCCGTTGAAAATTACAGGAAACAAAGACGAGGGGAAAACGTAATTGGTTGATTGAACGATAACAAAGAGAATTGAAAAACTTTATCAGAAATCCAACTATTCTAGCAAAAGCATATTATCCGGTCATTTCACTTATACTTTGTAGTGAATATAAGGATAACGATTGATCTGGTAGTGTAAAAATATGACATTTTATACATTTGCCGAAAATACGTAGCGTATTTCTATTAAAAAATGCTGGTTAATTTTGAAACGGGTTTTCAATAAAAATAGTTAAAAACATTCATCATAAAATATAATTTTCCACGCTTAGAATAAAATACTTATGCCCGTTTTAGTGACTTCTACATAACGATGGTTCAGTTACATTTAGCTACTCGTATAACTAGAAATGAGTAGTTTTGAGAAATTTATTTACGGTCACATATTTATAACAGCAATTTACATTAAGATATATATACAACTAGGGGACCCGGCAGACGTTGTCCTGTCCGAACGTTGGTTTGCCTGATATTAGCAGAGATAATGTAGAACTAATATCAACTAGTAGAACGTCTGGATATAAGCTTGAAAAAAGACTTTTCATTGATAAGTAGGTACTTAGGTACTTTTTTGTTATTAAATTCCAAAACTAAAAATTGTTAATATTCAAATGTTTAATTAAAATGGGTACCTAGGTACTTGTTTATGGTTGAATTCCAAAACATAAAATAAATATTTTTTCAAATATGGCATTCTTTTTGCAAACGTCAAACTCCGGTCGTCTCACTAATAAAGGGGTGTACTTATGTAAGAATATGACTTTTAAAAATGTTTTGAATTTAATATTATTTTAATGTTACCAAAAATCCAATAAAAATAATTAAATATGTAGAAATTATAAGGAACTCGAGGAAAGAATCTGATTGAGATTCACAAAAAAAATCTATTTGTAAACATTCAAAAACAAACTTTTTTTATACACAAAAAAACATCTTTCCATTTTTTTGCAAATGCATTCTCCTTGTATGCAACCCTGGTAGATCAATGAATAAAACACTTATGCTCCTAACTTATATTTTACATATTTGATTGAAGATTTTAATATCTACGAACACGCATAGCGCATAGATCTATATTTTTCCGAAAACCGCATGTAAATCGGTTAAGCCATTTAGGAGGAGTACGGGACATCACACGTACAGAGGAATTATATACATAAAGATATGTTTCTATGATATGTTTCTATGTTGATATGGTTTCATGAGTAGCAAAATCATACGTACCTGTTTTTAGTTTTATGCTGGTGAAACATTTAAGCCTAACAAAGGATAGTTGGCCCATTTTTAGACAGTAAATGTATTTTTTTTAGAATCTGTTATTTTTATCATTAATATAATCCACTTAAAATATATTTTCATCATTTTTATTAGTTTTTCCATTTTCAGAATTAATACTCAAAAGAAGAACAAATTAATACCTTGTATAAAATAATAAAAGTAAACATAAAAAAGGTAATCTATTACAGTTTTTACAAGTTTTTTCTTTTTTGCACCACAACAGGCCAGGAGGCCTAATTATAGTGGTGAATTACATCACAGAGCACCCAGGCTTGAGAAAAATCACATTTTTAATTTTTGTGTTCTCACCGGGAGTCGAACCCGGAGCCTTCCGTGCGTGAGTCAAGCGTCTTGACCACTACACTACGGAGGCCGCCATATTGTGTATTTGAATAAAATTGTAAAGTAATAAATTATATTTTTTATCGAAAACTTTCTATTGGATTGAATATGCTTATCCAGTAGTTTAGTTCTTTTTTCACATATATAATTCCTCTATACGTGTGATGTCACCGAACTTTTCCTAAACGGTTTAATTTAGTGCGGTTTTTAGAGAAATATAGATCTTTGCAATGTGCGTGTTCGTAGATATTAAAATCTTCAATCTAATATGTAAAAAATAAATAAGAAGCATAAATGTTTTTTCATCAATCTACAAGACAATCTAAAAGACATATGCTAATATTTAAGTTATTAGATGCAATGTGTACGGCTACACATAACCAAGACGGGAGAGTTAAAAGTATCCAACAATCTAGTAAATATTGTGAATTTATGTTATTACGATGGTCAAAAGAATGAAACCCTTCCTCTGGGATACTCAAAAGGACCATTTTGTTCAATTCGGGTATTTTGTTGGAATATAATACGATATCAGTGGCCATGCATCTGTTCCCTAGAGCAAATAAAACGATACAACCCTGTGATGGCGGGTATTTGGGGATAATGTATTGAGACTGATACAAAGTAGTTTTATTCCGATTGATTTGCTTTTTATTGCAAATTTTGTTTTCGTCATAAGCCAACTTATTTTTTTAAATCTACCTCGTTTCCCAATGTTACATAGGACACTGTATTAGTTCTTCTAATTATACTTATTTTTGATAGGTTTATGGTAATGTGACTAACGTTACGCTCCAGGGACAATGAAATATCTGCGGTGACACGGAAAAGGGGCATAAGTAAGCATGGTGAAATTTTTCACTACGGCTGTTTTATTTACTGACTACTTTAACCTAGATGTTTTTTTAATTATTACAAAGTAAATAAGTTATATTTGTTCATTTTAATAATGAAATATATTTCTGTCGAGGTTTGTTCAAGAGTTAACAAATTCATTGCTTGTCGGTAGAAGTTCGAATTAGTTCTATTTTCTTAGACAGTTTTTTTTACAAATATTGTTTGTCATTGAATGAAGTTTAAAATGATAGTGCGAACTCAAAAAAGTAAAAAAAACCTGACTTGTACCCCCTTTTTCACGACACCACAGATATTGCCGTATTAAACTATGTTCATCATCATCAACACTCCCTTTCTAATGTTGCATAAGGCACTGCATTGGTGCATCAATAGGGTATTATCACCCGGGAGATATATCGAATTCATACCACTCTCCAAATAAAAGATTACATAGTGTTTATATAAATTATTTTCGTTTCGAAAATAAGGTCTCTCGAAAACGATCGTTTCGTAAGTTGGTAATAAATTTTGTCACAGAAGTTCACGAGTAATGCATTCATTTTAATGTTGGTAAAGCCACAGGCCACTATACAAGGAGAGTTGTCTATGCATATTAGCTTAAGCCTCCCCTTTACCCACTCCAGTTCCAGGTACTGACAGATGAAAGTAAAACGAATTACATCTTACGTCTCGATTTTTTTTTTATGGTTTTCAACCTCTTCTAAATATTTAATTATTATGATAATGATAAATTCAATTATCAATTTATCATGAAAATTATAAATCACAACTCGTAGCGTTTGATAAGTGACAGGACGCTGTAAATGTAAACAAACGACACATAGAAAAAGAAAGCTATCTACAATACTCTATAAAATCCTAAGATATTGATGAAAAAAAAATCCAATGACCGCACAAAACATCCAAAGACGTCATACTTGATGATTTTCGTTTGTTTTTGGCACCATTCAAATTACTTGAATATAATCCTTTATATCTCCCTTATTTCCTTACAGATTTTAATAAAAATAGTACCTATCGGCTTGTAACTTTTTAGATTAATTTATTACCTAATAAAAAAAAACATGATAATTGCCCATTGCAGCGCATCTTGATCATATTTTTTGCATGAAGGTAGATGATCAATCTTACGCTTTAGATACCAATCCAGGGACTATGAAATATTCTTGTGTAAAAACAACCTTTTAAATCAATATTTCATATCAACCATGTCGGGAATCAAACCTGAGACTTGTCTTATGGTAGGCATACGCGCTGACCAGAGTATCACGAGGCCAGTAAAATTTTATGATTTCGGTTCATAATGTGCTAATAGTTTATGAGTGTATTTCAGCAAGTATTAAAGACTTATATAAAAACCAAGACATGTAAAAAAAAGTCCGGAAGGCCGTCAATGACGATCTTTAGACTTTATTCGGCAGAATCGAGGGGCTCTGGATTGACATGGGAAGAAGCGAGAGTGCGGGCTGGCGATAGGGTCTCCTGGAGGCAACTGGTGATGTCCACAGGCTCCACTTAGGAGCGGATGTGGAAAAGAAGAAGAATGAAACATAGTGTGTAAAGTGGCCACTTCAACCGGTCAAGGTCATAAGCCCTGTAGATGCCAAGACTTATGCGTTTTCTTCTCTAAAGTGTTCTTCATCTGTGTTGTGATATGTTAGTACAAAGCTTATAGCTTGTATTTAATATTTTTTCTTCCTTAACTCTCCAGGAACGGTTTGTTTTTATCTAAGAAACTCTAAGAAGTCAAGACCACTTACTATAAGCGGAATTAATGCGAAAGCTAACGGTTGTTGTACCCCTTGGGAGGGTTTAATATCAATATCTTCTCTCACTTCTTATTAGCAGTTAGTTCATAAGCATACCCTTTATTATCTAGTGGCACTTTGCTTATTTTTATGCCTTTGTTATTAGGAAATAACAATCTCCATTATAAACTACTTGCTTACACAACTTAGTCCATCGGCATCATCCCCTTTTCCGCACCCAGCTGTGCATTAAGCACTGCATCAGTAAACCAAATTGTCGGTTTGCCTATAAAACCGACAAACATGAATTGGATTGAAAAAATGTGTTCTTCCGCGCGGTAAAAATTTAAGCATTAAATTGTACTGCGAAGTTTCTTGAAAACATATGTCGAACAAACTACTTTGTATGACGTCGCTAGTTTTACTGAATTAACTGTTAATAAGAGAGTAGTAATAGATTTCCGGTTTACGGTAAGTCAACTGACGAATTAGCAGAACTCGAAGAGAACTTGAAACGTCCCACGCGTAGTATTTCAAAAATACAAAATAAAAATAAAAATCAAAGCGCTAATAATATGATACATGAAAACCGACATTGGAATAGTTTAATAAAAAAATATTTAAAAATCATTGATGTTCCTCATTCCATTATGTTTTGAAAATAAAATAGCTGTTTCTGTTTAACGCTTTAGGTGCCAATCCAGAAACAGAGGATTATTACAGTTCAAAAACCTTCAAAACTAACATTGTATATTCATCCTACCAGGAATCGAAACCCAGAACCTCAAGAATGGAAGGCGAACACGTCAACCACTAGAAAACGAGAAAAACTTTAAAATAAACAAAATTTAAACAAGCAACACGATATAAAGAAAAATGTAAAATTTAATAGATAAATAAAAACCTTTTCATGTGACAGTACGAAAACCTAACCTTGTAACCAATGGTAAGAAAAATTGCAGTTTGGTAAAACAACGAATTTATCGTCACTAAAAGAGGCAATTATAACGTACCCCGCACGCTGTAGGTAATCTAAATTAGACTATTTTGAGTTATGAATGCAGTTTTACCAGACTTTTTTTTATATCTCTTTACCACATAAGTCACACATCCACAATTCCTCTTTTTTCTCTAACTCATATAGTGTCCATGCGGCTCGACTGTGGAATCATCTCCCGTACACCATCAAAGATGTTACTACATTATCTCTGTTTAAATCACGTCTGAAGAAACATTTCCTTTCTCTTCCTTAATCTCTCCTCCTTTCCTTTTTCCTCTTTCTTCTTTTTTCCTTTTTCCCATTGAGTAATAGTTTTGATTTAAGGTAGTTTATAAACAAATACGTTTATTTCTATTTTTATATATCTTTATATTTTTCATCATTTTTTCTATTGAATATGTTCTGTAACTTGAATTATAAAAATAAAACTTTTATTTTATTGGTTGGTCGGAAGAAATTGCCATTTGGCAATAAGCTCGCCAATGTACAAATAATATTATGTACAGAAAGTTAAATAAATAAAATAAAAAATATCTATGCAATTTCTTTGAACAATATATACCGCGCACTTCAGTATCCTTTGAAATAAATAGAGTAAAATATCAAGAACTCTGCAGTCATTATAATGCAGCATTTTGCAGTAATTTTTATCTTTAAACGGTCACAATAGCAAAAATAACAAAATTAAGGAAGCCACCGCGGTGTAGTTATTAAGAAATTTGATTCACATACGGAGGATTCCGGATTCGATTCCCGGTGAGAAGAAAACAATTAAAAATGTGATTTTCCTTTGCCTGAGTATTCTGTATTGTAATTCACCACTGTCATTGGGCCCCTACAAACGCTATCAAAATCGGTACGTTTTGAGACGGTATGAAGTAAAATCGATATTTATGAACGAAAATTTAAGCGACCGATCGAAACAAGATTTGCAGCCGAAACCGAATCCAAAACCAAAATTTTAGCGTCTGTTCTTGGCTAAAACGAAAACCGAAATAACAATTTATTTAAATAAGTCAACAGTCACTTCAAATCACACAAATAAGGTTTTTTATTATTTTACCTTACAAGTTCATTAAAAAAGGACTAAATAAAACAAAAGACACACATTTTCAAATCATTAATGGAATTAAAGGATTAAATTTTGCTTATTTTTAGCGTTTTTTGGTTTTTTGTTATGTTATACATATAACTTTTATGTAACAGTTCTTCAATATACCCTGTACAAACTTTAACTTATAAACTATAAAGTATTTAGAAAAATATAAATATAAAAGATCTAAGAACCATAAAGTATAGTCAACAAATCAATCTATCAGTTTGTCGTTCTGCTAAGACGAAGTTTCGGCCAATTTTCGGCAAAAACAGAAACAGCGGCTGTAACTCGTTTTACTGGGCTAAACTAGCCGAATTCGAAACCGAAACTTCAGTCTGTCACTAGAAAATGTGTATATGTGTACCTCAATTCAAAGCATCTTTGTCGGTTATCTGTAATTGAAAAGGTTTAGACAATCAAATGTTAACATATTATATTTTTCATACTTAAAACAAAATTATCCTTCTTCATAAAATTGAAGATAAATCTTTACTTTCCGTCGTAATACTATTTTTCAAATATTTGACGTTGTAAAGACAATAAACATTTTATTTTTTTAAACTTTGTTATTGCTCTCCTGCTAGAAATCCGATTTAAACATATCACAGTGTTCTTCTGGGGTTGTGATATATATCTTACAAAATGAAGCGGCAATATCAATCTGAATATTTAAATTTATTTCAACAGAGAGGGAAAACGTTTTTGAGAAGAAAATATGTACGTCTAGGCATTTACAGGGCTGTCATTAGCTGGTTTAAGTTGCCACTTTCCACTCTGTGTAAAATTCACCATTCTGCCGATATTTGAACATCCACATTTCCTCAACTCTTGCATCTGTTGACTTTTGTAAAGTAAAGGAGCTGAAACCTTTATTATGTGGGTGAGATTCATCTGGCTGAACCAAATCACCTACTAGGCAACGCTTGAAAACAATTTTTTAATTTTCATACTTCTTTTTCCAGGTAGTCAATTAAACAATGTTTAAGTATGTCCAAATGCTTGCAGACTGGCTGGATTTCCTCCCTATGGAGTTATTCATATTTTATTTTATTTTAACAGAGAGGGAAAACATTTTTAAGAAGGGAATATGGACGTTTAGGCATTTACGGGACTTATGACCTGTCACTGGCTTGTTTAAGTGGCCACTTTACACACTGTGTAACATTCTCAAAACACCCTTCTCAATAATGTTTTCCCTCTCTGTTGAAATAAATATTACATTTACATTTTTTACATTTTTTTTGCACCACAACAGGCCAGGAGGCCTAATTACAGTGGTGAATTACATCACAGAGCACCCAGGCTTGAGAAAAATCACATTTGTATTTTTGTGTTCTCACCGAGAATCGAACCCGGAACCTTCCGTGCGTGAGTCAAGCGTCTTGACCACTACACCACGGAGGCCGCCAAATAACTCCCTAGGGAGGAAATCCAACCAGTCTGCAAGCATTTGGACATACTCAAACATTGTCAATCTGAAGATTTTAACTCTTAAGAAGGGGACCGGTTATATTATATTATCTTTATTATTCTGCTTATTCGTAATTATCCAATTTGCCAACTTATTCCTACGGTGGCTTCTTTGATCCTGTACAAAGACTCCCAGGAAATATAATTATGACCCTTTCTTATCCAAGACTTTTTCCGTATGTAAACATCATTTACAAGTCCGGTGGAAATCTCTAGCGATTCCTATTAAATTCTTATCTTGCGTCAATTTCCTTGTTTTAAATACTTATTTCATTTCCTTCTGCACTATACAGCATCTTTCCCTTTTCTAGAACAATCCCTCGGGGGCTAAGCTTAGGACAAAGAGTTCGGAAGCTTGTTAACAAACTTCCTTCTCCGTTAAATGTTCCATCTCCACCGCTCAAATATCCCACCTGGCACGGAAGAAAAAAAACCGAAAATTTATTCAAACTGCTAGATCCTTATTTTCTCTTCTCCGTCCCCTTTTGTGGGTGTTCAGAGTTTATCTGCGGATTACTAAAGGCCCGCTGGATTCTAGGGGTAAGGGTGAACCATCTTAGCCGAAATATTCCGTTTTGACAAACTTTCCTAATTTCACGCTGGCATCAGTTAACAACAATATCTTATACAATAATTTTTGCGAGAATAGCAAAATTTTGCTTTATTCCATCATGTGAAACAATGCAAACAAAGGAAGAAATTCCCCGTCAAATACTTTCTTGCAAAGTATGTTTATTAGTTTTCCTTTTGTATCAGTTTAATAATTTTGAGTATTTGATATCAAACATGAACTGAGTTGTGAATAACAACTGTGTTCTTCTTAATTACTTTATTTATATTTCGATTATTAATTAAAAATAACAACATTTATTTTATCCAACTTCAAAATTAGTATATTTCTGTTTTGAAAGAATATGTGGTGGCATAAAAATGGTATCAATAGGCATTTGAACATTGTTTTTCTATTACATTAGCAAATACCCATAGATAAAAATATTTAATATTTTTTAATATTAACGGCACGTAGTACCTTTAATTAATTAATAGAAATAAACACTCCATATAAAATACAGTAGATAAACGAAAAAAAAGTGCATAAAAACTTTACACGTACATATTACAACACAGTGGTTTCATACAATAATTACGCATGTTGTGTAAAAAATAAATTATTGAAAGGCAAGTAAAAATTATAAAGTTAGATTTTTTTTTGTTTTCTTAAAAGAGGACAGCTTGGTAAAAGAGGCAAAGGTATATCTTAAAGCATACGTACATTTAACAAAAAACATAACAAAATATAATAATACCAAGTTTAAGCTATTGTACAAAAAAGACAATTGCACGGCGGACTGATTATGCCCAAAAAATCGAGGTTTCAATGTCTCGTTTCCCGCACTCTCAAACTCAACCGATTTTTTTTTGTCTTTATCTTTTATCTTAGTGAATTTAAATTATTTTTTATATGTGTTTCTAGTACGTCCGAAGACAGCAAACAAAACAAGGCACAAGGGTTTATTGATGGTCCTAGTTCCCATAAGGAACTATTTTTAAAAAAGCAAAACAATAGTGATACGCTTAATATCTATAGTGTTAAAAAAAACACTGATCTTGTGCCCTAGTTCAGGGGTAAAAAAAGTGAATAAAAAAGAAAAGTTAGACCACGTTTCCTTTTAAACAAAAACAAAAAAAAACATTTACTCGAGAAGTTTATCTTTGTAACATGCTTCTCGAAATGTTTAAAATTAATTATTGGACGTATTCTATAGATTATGGTTTTTTCGTAAATTGAAAGTAATGCTAAAAATATATTAAATATAATGTATACAAAACAAGATTTATTTATTATTTTTGGGTTAAAAAACGAGCACATACAAAACGGTTCGCAATTGGGCGTCACGTCATTTTGACGTTACACGTCATGCCCGCCGAGTGCGCTTCTAACAAATACTTGGTACAAAAATGAAGCGGTTACGTAATACGTGACGTTTGACCCATAGGGTGTGAAACGCCTCGCTTGCAGTGAATTCAAAATGTACCTATTTTACCATTGTATAAAATTTATGCGACGTCGCACGGACAAAGATAATGAAACTAGCATTTTCAAATTTTTTTGCTTACAAAATTTTTTTTAAAGAAAAGACGTGAAAAGATTGAATTTCAAATCGGGCTCCATTGAATGGGTCACTTTTTTATGATGTAATATTATTATTTGAAACAGATAAGTCATTAAAAAAAACAGGAATAACATTTTAAATTGTTTTTCTTACAAAACTTGCTTCTGTTTTGCCATGTTATAGAATGTGTAAGATTATAAAAATCTTATTTTTCCTAAATGCGTATTTTCATGTTACACAAAAATCTTGTACTATAAGTAAAAAAGAGACAAAACTCGTTTTTGTATATAGGACATAACATATTTAGTATACGTGCAGAATATATCTCTACGAGTTTTTTTCTTGTAAGTTATGGAGACAATTCGATTTTTTTCATGTATTTTTCTAGCCATTATTTCGTCGCCATTGTTTTACTGCCACCGGAAACACTTGTAGCTAGTCCTGTTGGCCGACTATTTCCGTTTCCGCTGTCGAGGCGCTCTGTACTTCCGGCGAGGTTGAGGCAGCATCAGCTTAGCCGGTCCGAGAGAACGGGATTGTTTTTCGAGACAACACCGGAAACGATTGCCGGATACTAAAAAAAACTTTAAAAGTGTTGCGGAGATTTTTCCAATTCGCTTCACCCCAGTTTTACCACTAAAATATCCTACTTCCTTAGAACCATACTAAACTATAGTTATGTCTTTTTTGACGTTTTTCGTCGACATAAATTTAGATACGAATAAAAAAAAATTTTTTAATTGACGTATTTAAATCTACTAACCATACCAATAAAATACTTTAGAAACAAAGTAAAACTTTAGCATACTGAAATACAAAAACAAGAAACCATTCAAGTTAAACCATAAAAAAAGTTCTTCTAGACATTGTACCATGAAATATTAAGATACATATATACATCGCTCATTGAATCCATTATATCTTACGGAGTGCGTGTCTGGGGTCTTTAATTTCTCTACTGAAATTTGTATTACTGCTAAAATCGCTAATAATGAAATTTTATCAACTACTCTTGGTCTTCTCCTTATATTGCTTTTTCAAATTTCAAAGACTACTTGCTACACCTGTTATTCTTTCTTTAATATTTTTTTTCTCTGCTGCATTGACATGTTTTTATACTTTTAAACTACTTTTAATTTCTAATATTATATATAAATATAAAATCAATTTATTGCTGCTCTTACTATAATGTGTCATTAATTTTGAAGATGTTTTTTAAATATACTTAAATTTATTGTCTTATATTTCACATAAAGATTCTTCTAATTGTGTCTTTAAATTCCTTAAAATATGTATGTGTATATTTATGTTTTTCTTTTTTTTTAATGTTATGATTATTTTATTTTATTTTTACATCTGAGCATGTTTTTCATTATTTATTTTAATTCTTAACTTTTAATTATTTTTACATTTTTTTTTTATTTTAAATATTATTTTCATTTGTAAATACTAACTACAAACTACAAACTTTAGAATAACTTTTTTTAATTTTATTAAAATTTTTAAACATTTTCCATTTATGTATTTTTTTCCTTCTCTTTTTTGTACTTTCATTAATAACCTTACATATAATTACTTTAAAATATGGAAACTCCACTGATCCATTAGAGTTAAGTCTAACTGTGTAAAATATAAAACTATGTAACTGTATTGTATGTTTCCTAAATAAAAGAAAAAGAAAAAAATATATAAGGTTAGTAAATTTTCACTAATTATTTAGTTTAATGATAAAAATCAGAGTCTTACTCAGTATTTATGACACAAAATTAAATTAAATCATCATTATTCCCTATCTGAACCTAATGGTGAATAGGGCACTGCATTAGTACATCAATCGCAGCGTATCTTGATCACTTTTTATTATATAAAGGTAAGATGATCAGTATTACGCTTGAGGTACCAGTCCAGGAACTACGAAATACTTTTGTGTAAAAACACCCTTAAATAAATATTTCATATTAACCCTGTTGGGAATCGAACCCGAGACCTCCTGCATGGTAGGCAAATACGCTGACTATATAATATATACTATATAATTTTTGAAGTATTTATGTTGTATTAATTTTTTTATTATTATTATCTAGTTATTCTCAACTTTACTGTGTTATATTTATATTTAGTACATAAGATTTTCTCATGGTTATTGTTTTCTTTTATTAAAAAAAATTATGTTTCTTATTAACTTTTTGTATTATGTGTTTACAAAATTGTTTAGTTTTAACTATTCTATTATTTCATTCCATGTACTACATGATTATTGTGCACTGCTGTGATTATTTCTGTAAATATTTTTTTTTTGTAAAAGGTTCTTTGAACCGTTGATGTATAAATAAATAAATAATTTAATGATATTATATATATCATTAATTTATATAGTATATACTTATTCTAACACTATTTTTAATATGTTAATGTCGTATTTTATAATATTTACATCTTTCTATTCATGCACGAATGATTAAAACTGTTAAGCTATTACTTTTGATTTTATTTATTGTGTATTAATTTATTTCTAATTACAATTAAAACTTAAATTACAATGGGGGCACCTAAGAAGGATCTCTAACAGAAAATAGCTTTTCTCATAAAACAAAACCCCTACCGTGTCCTACTTGTAAATAATATTCCAAGCAAGTTAATAACACGTTTTAATCAAATTAAACAAATTCGATTGAACATGCACATATGTTTTATGAACTTTGCTGATCGACTATTAGTTTGAGGGTGTGAAGTGTTCATTAAATAATAACGTTCAAAAATTTCGCAAGACAAAAGAAATACCTAAATTTTTAAATAATTCCTTTAGTACTTTTTTAATACAAAATATTTTTACATCCTCAGAAATTGATTTAGGTCTAAAGGGATTAAAATTATTTTATTTTATAACAAAAAAAAACTGTAATCTCTTAATTTTATTTATAAACTTTTTCACTTTTCAAGAAAGCATAATTCCGTAACAATTTATCAAAAGTCTTTTCTTACTTAAAGACAAAAGCTTTTCTACGTTTGCTCACCTGAAAGTGGCTTATTAGAATCACTTAAGTATCACTGGAGAACAACGAGACCTGGAGACAAGCGTAAATATAAAAGGAGGAAAAGTATACATATTCCAGGTAATTAAGAAAAACAAATAAGTAAGCATGGTTTTCAGAGGTGCCTGTTTGTTGGAAAGGAGTTTTGAATTTTCAGGATTAAATTCAAGGGTACGGATTTGTTGAGCTCAGGTAATGCGGGGGGAAAAGTGGACGAAAGAGGAAGTCAAAAACACATTTACATAGAAATTCCATTAATCCTTTCTAACTATGTAGTCGAATTTGAGATATATGTTAATTTTGACTGTAAGGGATGCCATAATATGATTAAACTTCTAACATTTAATGCTCATCGGTTCTGGGTATCTTTTTAAGTTTTATTACTAAACCATAAAGGAAAACAGTATTTTCGATATTTTTGGTCTCATAAAAATTACGTAATGGCAAAAATAAAACGTTTGAGTACTGAAAGTTTGTCGATAAAAATTATATTTTTATCAAAATTTTGCATATTTGTTCATATACAACGATTATGTATATTTTCTTTCGTAGGTTTTTCAAATCATTTTTGTAATATTTTGCCCATATGTTTTCATTTTTTTTAGTTATTATAAACTCTTTGAAAATGTAAAACCAACGTGAAAATATTAGAATTATTTTAAAATATGCAATATATTCCCTTTAAAATAAAGATTAACACGATTTCTTCTTAGAAGGTCTATGGTATGTGTTTTTTTACGTGATCTCCCATGTGAACAAACAAAATGCGTGACATTCACGTGATCGCAAAGGGCCCAGTTTTTTAATCTAAACTATTAATATCTCTAGCGCTTTTTTTAGAAAACAACAATGAAGAAAGTTTTCTGATGAATAAAGTGTTAAAAAAAAGAATATCAAATTACTTTAAGTAAGAAGTTAATGTGCAATTCGTAATGTTGTTATAGACAATTTATCATACCAGACCAAAACAGCTATCGGCTTGATGTCAGCTTCGTGGTGTAGTGGTCAACATGCTTGCCTACCATGCAAGAGGTTTTGGGTTTGATTCCTTACATCGTTGAGATGAAACATTTATTTGAAAGTTGTTTTTAAACTAGAAAATTTCACATTTCCTGGATTGGCACATAAAGCGTAGAACTGACCATCCTACCTTCATGTCATAAAAATGATCCAGATGCGCTCCGGTTATGGTACTAATGCAATGTTCTGTACTTTATTAGGTGCAGAAATGGAATAATGATGATGATTATGTCAGCGTCCAAGTGGACAAAAAATACAGTTTACTAGGTAAAATTGAATCAGTTTCTTAAAAAATAAAACTCTATGGCTACCATTACATAAAAATCCTTTTTAAAAATTGAGTGCAAAAAAATCCACCTCGTAGTTTAGTGGTTGACGCGTTCGCCTATCATGGTTGAGGCCACTGCAAGGGGTGACTTTATAAAAGAGAAGCTACAGTTAAATAAGTGTCCTTTTATTTGTCCCTCCATTAGCGATATTAAATGGCAAGTCATCGGACTGTATTTATTTTTTAAATTTGATTTTTTTTACTAATTAGATTTATTTTATTTGTTGTTTTTTTACAGTTTATGTTTATTTTTTTTACATTAAAGATAATGTCCTCTCAATGGGGTAGGGTGTCAAACATAATGAAATCATAATATCATTTAAAATATAATAAAAACACATAAATCTTACAAATAAAAGCACCATAAATAAAATCATCTTTCTACCTATTTGGCCGGATCCATTCATCAAACCGTGCGCATCTCACCTTCGTTATCCATTTCTTTATGGCGATTTTATAGTGACAGTACTAATTAATTGTACTTATGGACAATGGAAGTAAGTTGTACACTTTAATGGAGAAGTAGACCAATCCTCCTCAACCGAAAATTGTGTTCATTTTAGATTGCTTTTGCAGCATCAGGGTGGAATGTCTAATAGCTGTCGTAATAGTGTTCGGTATTTAATATTTTTTGTATTCACACATTATAGCATAAATTTGTTTTAGTGATTAGTTGTTTGAGTAATGTGTGATTTGCACATCCCCATCCAATTTTCCAAAACTGATTGAAAAACTTAATTATATACAAATAAAAAAAAAACCTAAAATACAAGACGTTAATCATGAAAGTAATAATAAACCATCAAAGGAAAACATCGACAGGAATCGGTGTGAAATTTAACGTGTGTTACAACATTAAATTCGCCGACGACGTTTCTATCCCAATGTGATAAGTCTCTCTGATTAAATAAATAATTTGACTAACCGTTTGTTTACCAGAGAACTAACAAATACTGGGGTTGGTGCCGCTGTGGAAGATTACAGAATGTTCCAGAGGATCAATGAAGCGCTTCAGTAAACAAAGTCTTTGATGCCCCCAATCCCATCCTAAATTCGTATTACCAAGTAAGAGAACATGTGGGCAATTTTGATATCAATCAACTTGATTGATTAATATCTCAACCGATATATAAAAAAAATCCAAATCGTTTGAAGCAGTGATCCTTTGGTTGTTTTTAATTTAATTTAAAAAATCTGAATATTTTCAAAACATTAAAAAAAAAAAAACACATTTAGACGTTTGAGTAACAAATAATTTTTTAACAAGTAACTAAATTAAATATTTTTAATATTTTCAGCATTAACTTTATGGTCAAATACCTCACTAATTTTTATGAAATATTTGTATAAAACCACTTACCGACTTTTTTATATCTACCGGTTTTGAGAGGTACCCTCATATAAGACGTACCCTCTGTCGTAAAATAGTTTAATAACATCAGTGCATGTAAGGGTTTGTTAAATTGCTTGTTGAAATGCATGGGGTGTTGATTTTATATTTTTGTGCAACAACTTTGGTGAAGGTGTATAGTTGGTTTTGCATGTTAGTTTAATTCATGTCCTGACGAAGAAACGGGTACGTATCGAAATCGGTAGACATAGAAAAGTCTGTAAATGGTCACATTCAAATATTTAGTAACATTAATTTAAGTGCACATTACTGAAGAATGAATAATAAATCTATAGAGGAAATAAAAAAAAGTTTTATATTCTCAATTTTTTTTTTCTTTGTTAATTATCTACAAAAGAACATGTATTATGAAAACTTTATTCGTTAAATTTTAAAAAAAATACAAATATGTATTATTTTTAATTCATAAATGAGGGTACTACTTGCAAACACGGCAAAACCCATCTTTCTTTATTTTGAGCAAATCACAAAAAACTGATAGAACACTTCACTTCAACTTTTTTTTAAAACTTATTTTTTTTATCATAATCAGTAAATATTTTATACGTAAGCAGTGATGACAAAAGCGTCATTGTGTCAAGAAACAGTAGTGAAATAATAAATTTAATTTTATACATTACCAACTATGCAATACTTAAGTAAAGATTGCCATGTTTGCAACAAAGCCGATAATTTAAAAGTCAACTCTTACAAATTAAGCCGTATTTTTTAACTGACAATGTAAAAATTATTGTAAAAAAGTTGTATTCTGAATATTTTTCAATTAACGTCTCACTTTTTTTAAATTTTGGATTTTGCCGGGTTTGCAAATAGTACCCTCAAATAAATACACCCAATTGATAAAATTTGTTTTATTTCATTTTACTAAGGCAAATTTAAAATTTAAAAAAAATAACGTCATATCAATAAAAAATAATAAACGAGGGACGTAAATAAAATTAAATTTTACTTTCAATGCAAAAAAAAATACTCTTAATCTTAATGCAACACTAACATGGAAAAATGATATTTTAAAGTACAACTATGTACTGCTGTTTTTATTACTTACAAAATTTATCCAGTTATGTTTTATTGGTTGTAATAAATATTTAAAATTAGAGTGCTTTTTGAAAAAAAAAATTGACAAAGAAATTTCTGATGAATAATAAAACATGTATTTGAATTTCAGCTCTGAGGGTTTCTTTGATAAAGTCTCCTTCGTCTTCCTCTTTTTATGAGTGGATAAAACCATAAACCTGTCGAAATACAATGGATTTATCTTCTTTGAAAATCACCACGGCCGCGGCTCTTAAAATCGTATACAAATTCCTTTCCAAGTACCAAATTCCTTATGCAAAAATCAAAACTGAATATTTTGAGGAAAATCTTCAAGGTCTGTTTTATTTTTGAAGGTATTTTTAAAAACATTTTTCCGAGACACTGAACTTACTTTAAGCCTTCCCACAAAGACTAGGATATTCCAATTTTAAATCATAAAGGAAATTATGCTTGAAATCCCTTGCATGTGATTTCTGAATTTTTCCCAAACTTCTAAAATAATTCAATAATTTCTTAAATAATTGTTTATTTATTTTTAAAGCATGAACTTTGTGAATAAACAAATAATTGCGTTGGCGATCACTCGGGAGTAGGCGTTTCTGTCCTGCGCCAATGGTATCGGCTCACACTCCGCACACTACCGTCTAGTCATGGATTTTTCTCAGCCAGGGCCTCGATTATGATGGAAAGATAATGACATCATACCTTAACCTTTGTGGTATAGTTAAAGATAAAATCCCTCTAGCAATTATAAAGATATACTACCGCCTCCCCACCTTCAAGTTTTGGGTAGGTACATCGATATGAAACAAGAGGAAGCGTACGTCCGGTATCTATGCTCTAAAATGACATAGCTTCAGTATGACGTCATAGTTGAAGATAAAAGTCTTCCGACCGACTACAAAGGTATACTACCAATACCCACCACCTTCAAGCTTTGATGTAAGTACATAATTTTATACCGACGGATCTAGGACCCTCCAATACGTTTATCTACGCATTAAAAGTGTCAAAAATTTTGTTCCAACGAGAATTTTTTCCTTTAGTTATAATTTATTAAACTTGTTTATCGTTTTTAGGTTGGCAATATTTTTCTTAAAGGCTTAAAAATATGAGAGAGAAATAAGTAAGTTTTAAAGTCGAATTAAATACCAACATGACTGTCACGTTAATAAAACAAACGCCTAGATATGAAAAAAATGTCGCTAGATTCTCTACTATTGACAAATAAAAGTATCTAGGCGTCAGACACAGATTATATGCCTCAGAAAGTTACCACTCTAAAAACATAATTTAGTTATTATGTTTTTTTCCATCTGTTTTACTATCTTTCCGAGTGTATGTATGCTTTGTAGTCGATTGGTAGATACAAACAGACGATCGTCAAGCGTACATTTTCAAAAATCATGCAAAATTCATGTTCAAGCGAGCATTTTTTGCTTGAATTGGGATTTATTGGAGTTTATAATCGCTTTGAAGTAAGCACTTTTTATTTCAAAAGCCTATTTAAAATATAAATGTGAACTTTCTTAAATGTTAATGACGTAAGGAACGCGGACTAATTGTTTGCGGTCATTCCATCGGCTTGTTTCGATCATTTGTTGTCGATATGACAAGCAGGTAGAACATACCGAGGTAAGATACAGATAGTACAGAAGTTAAGTATACCATCTCGATATATACATATGAAGATAGCGTTCATAATCGAGGCACAGGACATGTATCGCCTTCGAACTCCACGCATGCCCTCGATCTTTTCGATCATAATTAGTTGGAGAAGCGCATATTTGCTTCCGCGTATGCTGTATCATAGATATGCAAATTTCCTCACGGGATTCTCAGCATTCTTCGGTGAAGCCACATTTCCTCAAAAGCTTCAAATAGGTTCATGGAGCTCACCTTAAGAGTACATGTATCGACCATCCTCTGTCTCATTTTTAAATTAAGACTATTACTGCAGAAGAATGATTTCAAGCCATAAAATCTAATCGCGCTATTTTTAGTCTGAATTTAATTTCCCTATCTGAGTCCAGATCAAAAGTCATTTAATCAAATATTTTTACAAATATATTCAGGCATTACTTAATACCTATATATCTTTGTAAAATAACTCAGTCGGATGAATCTTACCCGAATTAATAAAGTATATCTGCTCTTTAGTTTCAAAACTGGAGGCCTCTGTGGTGTAATGGTCCCGACGTTTGACTCACGCGCAAAAGGTTCCTGGTTCGATTCCCGTCGAGAACACAAATAATAACGTAATTTTTCTCAAGCCCATGTGTTCAGTGCTGTAATTCACTCTGTATTTTGACCTCCTGGCCTGTTGCGGTACAAAAAAAACTTCAACAGATGGATGAATCCAAGAAATAAAGATGTTCAAGCACGGGCGAAATAGTGAATGTAACACAGTGCGTAAAACGGTCACTTAAACCAACCAATGACAGGTTATGAACCATGTGAATGCCTAGACTCCTATGTTCCCTTCCCGAAAATGTTCTCTGTCTCTGTTGTATATGTAAATGTTTATATCAATTACTCCCTGGAGTGAAATGCAGTCTACTCACATACTCTAGAGTCACAGTCTACTAAACTCAGAACATTTTTAATAATAAATACTATGTGTTTTGAAAATTCACTTTATTAGATTATGGAGTTAAAAGCTTCTTAACTTTGAGATATCAATTTTTTTAAGGTTGTTTTATCTTAAATGTTAGCTTACTAAAATTGTGTCCCTTAACATACTGGTGCATACATTTAAGATGTAATAATTCTAATCTTAACGACTTTTTCACGTTATAATCTGTTTACTCTTGTTCTCCATAGTACCTTCCCTAGCGATGTGAAGGGGTGGCTAAGGTCTATAGTTTAATTAAGTGAAAACACAGCACCCCGAGTGTCCGAGATTAAAGTGTTCTTAAACATGTACTCGCATGTATATACAAACTTCACACTTTGTGTAAACCTGCTTACATAAGATTATAAGTAGCAATTTGAAATGGGGTAAAAACAAACTTTGCACCTTTTATTACTTGATGTATTATTAATATTATGCGACTGACAAGTCTTTATTTAATCGAAAAAGATATAATTACTTTCTAATTCACACTTAATGATGTACAGAGAACTGTATCGGAACTCCAATCGTAGAAAGAGTATTACCAATAATGTTATAAATTACATTAACTTACACGATATAAAATGTATTTTAAATATTATTACTATTCCGTTTTTGTTTTATCAATTTGAATATTTTCATTATTTTGTATATTGGATTATATTTGTAACCACATAATATTGTATGAACAATATTTGGAGCTTGTCCAAATTTTTGGAGACAAGGACTGGATTCAACTCCCTAGGGAGCTGTTTTTATTAACACACTTTAACTTGACAAACATCAACAGATGAAAGAATTGAAGGAATATAGATGTTCGAATATGGGCGGAATGGTGAATGTTACACATTGTGTAAAGTGGATATGTAAACCAGCCAATGTCAGGTCATGAGCCCTGTAGATGCCTAGACTTCTATATTACCTTCTCTGAAATGCTCTTTATCTCTGTTGTAATATGTTTGTAGGAAGGAAATCCAACATGTCTACAAGCCTTTGTTTATTCTCAAAAGGTTATTTTTTTTTCAAATTTAAAATGTGTTGTTTGTTGACAATCACCAAGAAGTAACTGACGCTTTGTATCTTAAATCGACGAGGAACACGACAAGAATTATGAACAGTGACATATTCCCTTCTGAAAAATGTTTTCCCTCTCTGTTGAAATAAATTTTAATCTGAATAACTCACTAGGGAGGAAATCCAGCCAGTCTGCGGACATTTGGACGTACTCAAACATTGTTGAATTAACTACCTGATAAAAGAAGAAGTATAAAAATAGGAAAATTGTTTTCTGGCGTTGCCTAGTAGGTGATTTGGTTCAGCCAGATGAAACTCACCCACGTGATAAAAGCTTCAGCTCTATTACTTCACAAAAGTCAACAGATGGAAGAGTTGAGGAAATGTGGATGTTTCAAAGTTCAGGCAGAATGGTGAATGTTACACAGTGTGTAAAGTGGCCACTTAAACCAGCCATTGACGGGTCATAAGCCCTGTAGATGCCCAGACTTCTATATTACCTTCTCTTAGGTGTTCTACATCTCTGTTGTAATATTTAAATATTGTATGATTTGAAATTAAATCATACGTATGATTTGAGTTTGATTATTTCTTTTATTTGGTATAAGATAGTAAAAAAAAATGTGTAGGTATAGCAAAAAACATGTATTTTTTAAAACATAATGATTATTCTTGGGCTCAAGCCCAGGAACTAATAATTTAGAAAAGCATCGTTAAATGCTGATAAAGGTAGCATTACATTGTTTTCGTGCGCTGTGGAGTGGTATGTTGGGGAGCCATCTGGCGCGTATCACTTATACGAGCATGGATAAAGAATGGGTAGAATTACATTTTTGTGTATCGTGTAGAGGAATGAAATTTTACCAATACAATTGTTCGGAAAGTTCGGCCACTGTTTGGAAGATCATATAGAAGCAAGATGCACAAATTTAGATAAAACATCAATTTGCAACAACTGCTGTACGCAAAATAACAAGTTCAACGAAATTAAAAACTCCATGAAGCACACAGCCAACCACCAGAAGGACTGTGATAATAAAAAAAATATATATATATTAGCAAAAAATTGAATAGATGACGAGTCAATAGTGCATAGTTTTTGTTCCTTAAAAAAAAACATGTCAGAATATAATATATACATATACTCATATAAATATATACATGCATATTTTTTTTTATTTATACATCAACGGTTCAAAGAACCTTTTACAAAAATATAATCACTTACAGAAATAATCACAGCAGTGCACAATAATCATGTAGTACATGGTATAAAATAATAGAATAATTAAAATTAATACATTTAGTCAACACGTTATACAAAAAACAAAAAAGAAACATAACAATTCTAAATAAAAGATAACAATAACCATGAGAAAATCTTATGTTTTTAAGATAAATATAACATAGTAAAGTTGAGAATAACTAGATAATAATAAAAAAAAATAAAAAAAATATTTATCAAAGAATATTTTTATTGTATGTGAATTTATTATATATGTATTTACTATACATATATTTGTTTATATTTTTTAGTTTTGAATCTTGAAAAAGGACACACTTAAACATATTCTTATGTGTGCTTTAATAATAACAAAATACATATATTTCATTTATAAGTTAATTAACGTTTATTATATTTGTTATATTATAATTGTAGTGCAATTGTTAATACAATAAAATAAATAATGATTGACGTACACATAACTCAATAAGTGATACAAATTCAATATATCATACGACTGAAAATAGTTCTACATTATACCATATAAATATATGAAGTATTGAACACAATTTTAACAAATTCTTAATTTAAATAAAATAAAAAAATTAGTTACCTAATTTCATAGTCACATTCCGTAATTAAATACATTATTATATACCTGGATACACTTACCATACTGCAGTTATCAAACTAAAAAAAAACATGGAAGTGTCAATATTTATGTCAACCAATTTTAACGTAATTAGATTAAAAGAAATGAATCATGATAATAATGAAAACATTTTAAATATTGAAGCGGAAGGAAATAACTAATATTTTAACATTATTGCTATTTACCGTACCCATTTATCAAAAATTCAGTAATTAACTAATGAATTAAAAAATATATTAAATGGTTTCAGAAATAAATATAAAAATATTGTCGACGATATAAACTTAAATATTGCAAACGACTTTCCATCAAATGACCAAGATTATTACCTCAATATGCTAGCAGAACTAAGTTATTTATCGTGCATAAATTCATTTACTCAAAATGTACAAGGCCTACGGCCCTCATGCTTGGATCACGTATTTACAAATATTGATGATTTACATCACATAGTAGAGGCAGTTATTTTCACAACAATTATCGATCATTACTCGTGCATATTTAAATACACATACAGCAACTCAAACATTACTACTTCCAAACAAAATAATGGTTGCAATCCAAAAATAAATATACATTTGGAAAGATATACGAGTAAATTAGCAGACAAAAACTGAACAGATTTATCATCATCATTCCATGTCCACTCCCTAGATGGAGCATATGGTGTCCACAAAGATCCTCCAGCATCTCTGTTAACTTCCAGGTTTGCGTCTTGTAGTTCTGACATGAACTGCAGATAAACAGTCAGCAGTGGACGTCCAGGGCGTCGAGAACCTGATGCCTTGTAAAGTAGGCAAGCGAGGTTAAGGCTCTTAGGAGGCATCTGCAGAACGTGGCTAATCCAACTTTATCGCCAACGCGTGGTGACAGTTTTCACTGGAGATTGTTGCATTATTACTTTATTCCGCACAAAGTCAAACCACCGCACACCCAAGATTCTTCTGAGACACCTTTTCTCAAAACTCAGTATTTTTCTGTTTTGGGCCCTAGTGAGATGCCACGATTCGCATCCGTAGAGGAGAATAGGTTTTATGTAGGCATTATATAGACTGCATTTGGTTTTCCCTGAGTAAATACCCGATCTTCAGACAGTCCGCACACTGTTGAATGTGGCGCCTTCTATTCCTACCCACACTCCCAGTTCTTTTTGAAACCTGCTGTTTTCCGTAACATATACTTCCAGGTATTTGAAACCCTCTACTCTTTCGATGACTTGGTTTTGAGTCGGGGGATTTTGGGCATCAAGGCATGAAGTGTTACACAGTACATGGGTTTTCGCAATATTGATTTTAAAACTCATGCATGCGGAGTGCCGATTTAGGCTATCTGCAGTGGCTTGAAGACCCGTGACTGAATCCTCAATTATAACCGTATCATTGGCATATTCTAGATCACGAAGTTTTGGGAGGATGAGATGGAAATTTTTCGATCTAGTAGAATTAAGTTCCTTCGGATGAAGTCTACAAGGATTATAAAAAGGAACGGAGCAAAAACGCAACCTTGACTCACTCCGGTGGTGACCTGAAACCAATCTACAATCGACAATATCGTCGATTCTGATTCGGCATTAGCTACTTGACAAATGTATTTCTAAGTGATAATGTTAATGAGTCTTGCAAAATGTTTGAAGTAACATTATCTAAAATCAATAATAAATCGTCTTCTAATTGTATACATAAAATGAAAAAAATCTATGTAAGCCTATCAAAATTTAGAATTCTCATGGTCTAATAGTACCTCTAAGGCACAAAGAAACGCTTTATAAATTAATTCCCAAAAAATCTTTTTAAGAAAAATTGCGCAAACATTTCAAAAAACATAAAAACAAAATATCTTGGATAATAAAATATACAAAAAAAACTATTATAAGCAAAAGCTAGAATTGTCTGAAAATAATAAATGAAATAATGGATAAAAAAACATGCAAAATAATGAAATTAATGCAATTTTACACGGAGACTCTAAGTTGTATTCGAACCCGCAAAAAGTTGCAAAAATTTATTTAATAAATATTTTTCAAACGTTGGAAGAAACCTTGCATAAGATATTTTATCAAATATAACAGATACAAATTTGTAAACTAATACTGAACTCGGTTCATATTAACATATTTCAAAGCACTACAAAGAGTAAAATAGAAGACATTCAAAAGTATGAAATGAGGTTCATCTCCAGGTTTCGATAAAATTTCTACTAACAATTTAAAACACATTACAAAACTAACTTTAGCCCACTGAAACAGAAAATAAATATATGTTTCAAAAGCGGTATATTCCCTTCTAATTATAAGAAAACCATAATTACTCCAATATTTAAAGCAT
Source organism: Micrasema longulum (assembly GCF_059751315.1). NCBI lineage: Eukaryota > Metazoa > Arthropoda > Insecta > Trichoptera > Brachycentridae > Micrasema > Micrasema longulum. The sequence continues at coordinate 99,453 of NW_028278359.1, forward strand.
GAGATTCAGAAGAAATAACTAACTACCGTCATATTTTAGTAATTTCTAATATGGCTAAAATAATTGCAAAAATAGTTTTAAAAATTAACTGAATTTATAAAATGTAATTAATTGATTCTCGACCGATTTGGATTTTACGGATAATTCATTGGAATCATCAATTAAGTGTATTGGTGTGTTTATTGATTTTAAAAAAGCACTTGATAGTGTATCACAAAATAAACTTCCATCAAAATTAAAAGGGGTGGTAATAGATAGAAATGCCATTGAATTGTTAACAACTTATCTATTCCATCGACTTGAATCGCTAAAAATAAAAAAAGGACTTTAGTCGAATGGAGACTAGCAATTTCGAGATTCCTCAGAGTACTGTGATAGGTCCCTTTCTGTTTATTCTATATGTCAATGACATATTCTATCAAAATTTTAATCAAAAATTAATATTATATGCTGATGATACGGTTGTTATAGTAGAGGGAACAAACTGGAATTCTAAAAATGGTAAATTAAGTAGCTTATGATATTTTTGTAATTTTATGTCAAATAGGGAAAATATATATGTTTTGCATTTTTGAAATTATATCACGCTGTTTCTCGGAGGAGGTAGGCAGAGAGAATAGAATGCCACATCTCTCTGTCTTTGCATACAAACCTCGCTTCTTCTACATTAATACATCTTTTCATGCACCCACGCTGATTATTTTTACGTTTGATATATTTATCTTCCAGTTTTTTTGTGGAATTTGGTCATGACATGTCTTTCATGGTTTTTCTCGTTTTTTGCATCCATCCACATTCGCATCGTAAATCCTTTACGTCGTTCAAACATCCAACGCAGCATAACTTTCTTGATTTTGTCGATAACGCTTGTCTTAGCCTTACATAATGCACGAACCTCGACATTTGTGTACACCAATCATAAGTTTTACAACACATTTATTTTATTTTATTTTTATTTTACTAACATAAACGGTAAATCTGCCTTTTACAAACATTTATAATACTAATGGCTTGATATGTAATATTTTTAAAATTTTCTTATACCCAAGATTTATAAAAAAAAATAAACCTAAAAATCATACAAGATTTATATTTAAAAAAAATAACCTAAAAATTATACAGCATATTCAGGAGAAAGATTAAATATTAAAACAATCTACAGTAAAACAAGAAAATCATTAGTACTGTTTTAAGCAGCTGGGAAAAGTGAACAAAAAACTGTATACATTATGAAATGCATGAAAAAATAAATATAATAACCATTCACCATCTTTGAAAAAGTTCAAAAGGTTTGTTCTATAGGAACAATACCCTACACTAAATATATCAGATACGTGGGAATAACTATTGCCGAGTTCATGAAGTCTATTTAATACGGCATTACAAGTATACACTGTCCGTGAATTGTAGCTACAAAACGGTGGCACCTGTCTAGTCATTCTTCCAGGCACTCAGAATTTGATGAGAGATAATAGTTCAGGGCAATCCCATTTGCCCAAGAATCTACATTTTAACAACATTTAGCCTACTTTTATCCTTGTTGTAAAAGTAGGCACCAGAACTCTATTACTAACTGCTTTTTTTTTACAAATGATTCTTACAACTGAATGCGTTAAATAGTTCTCACATGGTGCATTGAGTTCTTTCCCTCCCTAAATTTTTCAATTTGATTATGGCGGGTCTTGCTACAAAAATTGTAAAGCATTTTTAAATGGGTAAGACAATCCAAATTCAAATGTCGTGCCTCGCGGCTGTGGCGGGGAAGCGTTAGTGTCGCAAATAATAACTTCGAAATACAAGGGGTGAGATAAAACTTTGCATATTTTCAAATATATTTCAAGATTTATTTTTAGGGTGAGCACCCCGTTTTGCTGATCCAAGTAGATTTTTAGATTGGAGCGGTTTCTAAAACGTGCTACGAATTAAATAAATAAATTTTTACATAAAGATACGAGTACCATCAAGGGACAAATGAGTCGAATTTCTTTGGAATTCCGATAATTTATTGATTTAACTTTTTGTACATAATGTTATTTGTACATTGGCGGGCGTATTGCCAAATGTCAATTTCTTCCAACCAACTATATATATATATATATACGTATTTATATACAGATTACGCAGACAAGGTGTCGGTTATGTAAAACAGTTCATTATCCATTCAAGTTTACCATTGTTAGAGAAAACCATTGCATTTCACAACGTTATGATATTTACGGTCCCGTGCTTATACATAATACGTCGTCATGGCGGTGAAAAGTTTTTAAGTGAATTTTTGCTTAATATTATCCTTTAAATATTGGTTCTTTATTGAATGGTGAACTCCTTGAAAGTGTGAAAACAATTTTAGCCGTTTTTTTACTGTCTATTTGCTACATTTCTAGCAGTTTTAAATATGTTTTTGTAGATAATGTTAATCAAATCTTTGCATTTCTCACATATTATTTTGTATACACAGTACACTATTATTTTGCTCTTTTTCTTTATCAATGCCATGCTCTTGGATTTGTTGGGAATTCGATTTTTATTTAAGATTGTGATGATAAAAATAGTTATTATTCCAAAGTATAAGGGTTTTTGGTAAACATCACAACTTTTTAAAGTTTGCTTCTTCTTATTAGGCAAAAATAGGCATTGATGCGCAATAAAGTGTTCAAAACGGTAATATTTCCATATTAAAATATACCGGTAAAATACAGTTGTACGTTTTTATTTCGTCCCCTTTATTTATCACATAAACTAGCGGAATCCTCTTTAACAGGATTCAAAGAGCTATAAAGGGAATTATTATATTCAATCTAACCGCTTGGATGAAAAAAATGGTACCGTAGATTAAATCAAAAGATATTTTCCCCCAACCGAAACAATTTCCGTCTCATTTTATTAAACGTAAAGAATAATTATTATTATCGCCTAACTGATGCCAAGAAGTCCTCTTAATTTCTGAAAATGGAAGTTTATTATTAAGAAAATCTTTATCGCGGAAATGTGCCGGTTAAGAAAAATCCGTTAGCAATAAAGTTTTTTCAATAATCAGAAAAGCAACGAAAGAAAATCTACAATAAGAAATTTTTCAAAGAAAACTTTGTTAGAAAACATTGAGTGGAAGTATATTTTATTTAGTTTCAAGCAAAAAATTAAATTATCAGTAACGTTTTTCTTTATTCAATACTTCACAAGAATACATTATATAATTAAATTAAGAATGTTTTCCCCACTAGAAGAGCGCCTGCCAAGGAAGACATTTTACACTTTTTTTACACAATGAGTAGTTTTTGGATTATGCAATAAATAATTTATTTTAAATTGAAATAAATTGTGAAAAAATTCAATTAAGTGTACGTAGCTTGGATTATCGGGTATCTTGACTTCACTAAATATAATTTATTTATTTATTTATTTAATCCAATATATAATACAAAAACATAGTTGACAAAAAAAATGTTTATGCAATAGGTACATTTAATAACATTTGCTTTTTATTTATGGATGTAGCCACTCCATTGGCCCACAGGCACGTTTCGGAGTGTTAGTGGAATATTTATTTATACATAATAGTACATACTTTCTCATCCATTGTCAAGTCAGATCAAAGTATTATGGGTGTAAAAATGTAAAAATAAATAAAAAAGATTTTAAACATACCTACATGAATAAAATGAGAAAAGATTTTCATGAAATTTAAATTATATTCTGATGTACGAAACATATTCCATAGCTTCTTGTCTAGTCCTTTTCGTAATCTATTTATGGACTAGAGTTTTGAAAACATTGTTTTTCATTTGGTCTACCGATATATCCATACTTACGTTTATCCATACCTACATATATTCAAACATAGGTACATAAAAAAAAATAAAAAAAAATTTTTTTGAAAAAACTTAAAAAATTGTATGTCTCAGGGGTTAAAAAATAATAGTGTCTTTGTCCGTAATTTGTTTTTTTTTCTTTGGTAGCAGAAATATTGGTTTTGTCTTTGCCTAGTGTCTTAAATGTGTTGTCTGTCATAATATCTGTCAGGCTTTTGATTAAAGTGTCTTAAAATTGTCTTTATGTATATTTGAATAATCTATCTTTAGAGTATTGGTAGGGCCTTTTGTTGGCTACTCTCCGTAAGGCTTTTTGTGCTTCAATTAATGGCTGTTTTATGGTTTAACTTGTTCCTCCCCATCCTATTATTCCGTAATTTATAACTGATAGCGCTAGAATAAAGTATACATTTATTCAAGTACTTTTGTTCAGAATGTTTCTAATGTTTTTAAATATGTATATTATTATTATTATTAGTAATAACATGATATTTTGTTCGAAAAAATATAAAGCAAGTTTTTCCAGTAAAAAAACGATTTGAATTACTTAGTTTTTTTTTATCATTAAATAACCTAATTTATTTTTTGATTACACAGGTAATAAACACACACCAGGAGCTCTTCGCATCACCAAGCCAAAAATCCGACACTTGTCCTCACGAATAGTGCTATGTGTTTATAGACGACTGAATATCACACCCTTTAGATTTATGTATTAAAATTGACATATGTACATTATGAGAGATGTGGAACATTTTTATGACATGTCATGAACAATAAATGTTACACAATGTGTAATATGAGCAATCTAACCTGCTAAAGATATACCATAAGCTCTGTAAATGCATAGACTATTATATTATTTTCTCTAATATGTTCTTCATCTCTGCTGATATACAAGTAAATATCAATACTGTTTTATTAAATTTTTAAAAATTAGCTCAAGGGATTATTAAATTCAAACGCAAAACGAAGTTCTATAAAAGTAATTCGAATAGCAGGAAGAGAAAAAAATAATTGAGTTAAACGAAAATTAAGGAAAAATTGTATTTATTATTTCTTACCAAAAAAGGTTTAATTGAATTTTTCCTCTACATCCCGGTCTCCTATTTATGCTACCTGTAAACAAAAAACATTAATATATTAAAGCAAATTCGAAAAATAATTAACTAACTTTTAATTAAATTCTACACTCAACGAAAGAATGAAATAAGAATGTTTATTATTCATGATTTTCTTAATTATCAAAGATTTGGCGTTTCTTTTACCAAACTTTAAAAAGTTACTTATTAAAAAGTATCCGTCAATAAAAAATCTTTGATATCTTTGAAACAGAAGGTTTATTTTTATCAAAATTATTTCCTTGTTTAAAAACTTTACAAAAAATTTGCCATGCTGAAAATATATTAAAATACAAAACAATCCGTTACGCCGCTTCCCGTGGGGGTAGGCAGAGAGGAAAGTACGCCACTAGCATGTATTCGCATTCAGACCTCGCTTCCGTTACATTCATACCGATATCTTATCATACAAGCACTACGATTAATCCGACTTTTAATAAGCCCATCTTCAAGTATTGAATGTGAGATAATACTTTTGACATAAAACATTATAGTTTTCTTATAATGTTATATTTTTTACCCATTTAAACATAATAATAAATGGGATTTAAGGTCTGAAGTCAGATTGAAGCCTTGCATATGCATACCGTACCTACTTGGGCCAATAGTTTTAATTTTTAATTTAACCAAAGCATGTAGTTTAATAAATTGAATCGGGTTGTGGTCGCTTTGCCAGTGTTGCGGACTCACGGATCAGAGGTCCGTAGTTCGAACCTTACTTGACCCCACATGATTTCCGTTTTTCTAATAATGAGTTATTTACAACTCTTTGTATAATATATTTTTTATTTTAATTTACTAAGGAAAAACAACAGTTGTTATATAAGAATACAAAATATAAAAAATAGTCCAGTTAAAGTTTTACACAAATATAATGAGAGAATAATATATTATTTATTTAACAAATTACAACGGGGATGGTGAATACCTTAAATAAGGGAATATGGAAGTCTGGGCATTTACAGGGCTTATGACCTATGATTGGCTGGTTTAAGTGGCCACTTTACACACTGTGTAACCTTCTACATTTTGCCTATGTTTGAACATCCATATTTCTTCAATTCTTCCATCTGTTGATTTTAGTGAAGTTAAAGAGCTAAAACCTTCATTGTTGAGAAGAGATTCATCTGACTGAATTATTTCACATACTAGGCAACGCCTGAAAACAATTTTCCAATTTTTAAACTTCTTCTTGGACCAGTTGGTTTCATTACAATATTTGAGTTTGTCCAAATGTTCGTAGACTGGATTTCACCCCCTCGGGAGTCATTAAGATAAACAAATTACAATAGGGATGGTAAATAAATTTATTTATACATTTACATTGTTTGAATTCTTTTTTTATACAGAATAATTTTCCATCACTGGACACCCCAAGAAAAGAGAAAAACAAGACATGAAAAAAAAAGAGCTCGTATGAAGGTTGAGGGATGAAAAAATAGAGTGGGGGAGAGGGATTTTTATAATATAGTTGAACAATTCAAAATTTTCATATAATAAAATAAACATATGCCCCTCATGTTGAAATATTGGAATTAAATATAATTTTTAAAACTCAAATATTTCTGTATTAAAAAGAATAGTGTAGAAAACTGTTTAATCAAAATATATCTACAAATACATGCATATTTCATTTTGTTGTTTTCTTTTTACATTTGATAAAAAAACACTGTTAAAGGGATAAATTTTAAATTCAAAATGCCTGTTAAATAATATTTTGTCGGAAAATAAGACAAAAACCTTTTCTTAACCTGTCCGGGAGTGAGTTTCTGCCGACAAAACTGTATCTGGGGAGTGAGTTTTTTTTTCATGTTTTTTTTTTACTTTTTATAATTTTATATCATTGTCAATGCTATAAGCAACATATTTTCTTGAATAAAAATAATAAATTATACCAGTAAATATGATTTATATCAAAATTGTCGATGTTTTATTTCATGGGTTGTCAACCATCGGTTTTACAAGCCCAAATAATATTTCTGAAAATAATCGGACGTACATGTACGCCCATACTCCATTGATGAAAATTTTGTTTGGACGACCATGTACGGCCATACTCCCGGACAGGTTAATAGAGTCATTGACACATTTCTGGTTATGCGGTTGCAAGAGGAGATCCCAGCAGAATGCTCGTACGAGGTTTTCTTGTAATTTGAATTACGTAGTATTGGTTGATGCAACTGAGATCCCCATAGAAAGACTAAAAAAAAGTCCGAAAATACCAAAAACACGTACGACTTTCGGTCAGAGAAATTTTTCTATTGTCGCCCCAAGAGTGTTCAATGTCCTTCATGAACATTTCAAGTTTTTTTTTTTCAATTATTATGATTTTTACCATCATTATTTGACGTGGGTTTACTATTCTAGAGATAAAGTTAATTTATGAAAACTTTTTTTTTATCTACATATTCAGAAATTAATATTATTTATTTTATTTATTAATCATATAAAACAAAGTATTTTACAAGTATAATACGTTAAATTACATTCCCAGGAGTTACAACAACTCAATTCGTGACAAATATTATTAGCATTTAGAAAATAACACATATTGAGAACAACAAAGAAACAAATCAAGTTCAGCACCTTTATTACTAAATGTAGCACAACAATATATACGCCAAAAACCTTTTCTTGCACAAGCAGAATAAATATATATAAAAAAACGCTTTTAAGAATAAAAAAAAAGTAGTGAATCTACTAAGTGAGTTAGGGTCATTAACATCACATGCCATGCAGATGATGCTGTTATAGTGATGAGAACATATCCATCTGAGTTAGTAAACATCTAGATGCCTAAGAAATGTCGTGTAGTACAATGAACACATGATTATTGGAAACATAATTCAGATATTCAAAACGTGTGTCAGACCAAATCATGGTGTATACAACAGAGGCGAGGATAGATAGAGAGAAAATAAAAAATACGAAAAACCTAGTAGAAAAACTAAATAGAAAAACCAAAAAAGAGGCAGAATCTAGAGTCAAGAAGTTAGACGGATTTGCGATACCCATTGCATAGTAAATAGATTATGGAGAGATTACGTCAATAATTCCAATAATTCCATAAATCGACAGCTCTAAAATCCCCAATACCAATGCTCACGAAATCCCAGCCGTTTGCAGTCTGCCCGGAAGACCACCAAGGAGAGGGAAGAACAGCTGAAACTCAAAGTCTCTGGAGTTAGCTTTTAGCAGATACCAAATTAAACGATCTTAACCGAGAAGAAGAAGAAGATTAAACCTTCAGAAATAATTTTCACTCAGATCTTCCAAGAAAAGGTTAAGGTAGAAGTCCTTGATAGCCACGCTTTGCAATTTACGCACTTTATTTTCTTTAATTTTAGTCGGTAGTTTATTATACAGTGTTCTTGATATTCTCCAAGGACGTTTTACCAAACTTGGTAGAGTGAAATTTCGGTATATGCAGGTTTTTCGAGCTGCGCGTATTGTGGCTATGGATATTGCGATTAAAATTTTGATTTAAATTTGAATGAGCTGAGGAATTCAAAATGTTTAAAATGATGTTTGTAATATCATGCATAGGTATTACTTTAAAATGAAGTATTTTTGTTTGACTGTAAATATCTTTTACAAGTGTATCCCAAGGCAGACCAAGAATGTTCCTCAAACTTCTATTTTGAAAAACCTGAATCTCAGAAATTAGCATTTTTGTAGCGAATCCCCATATACAGGATAAATAAACAAGATGTTAATGAATCATGGCATAATAAATGGAAAGCAGAATAGGCTTAGGAAGTAAGCCCCTAAGTATATACAAAACTCCAGTTATAGGTGCAACCTTTGATTTTACATGGTCAAATTGATTGTTCCATGAGAGTTGATAGTCTTTAATTAACCCTAAGTATCTTGTGACATAAACTCTTTCAGTCTTACTAGATCCAAGAGAAATTTTAAGACGCATGTTTTTATTATTGCTGAAGTTTTCTGATGATTATATTTCAAAAGTTATTATGAAAGCCATTTTAAGGAGAAGTGCTCAAGTTTACATTTGTCTTAGGAAAGAGTCCATTGCAGGAGACTACTGCGAGACATTGCATAGATTTATATACTACTAAGCGTGTTGTCCAGATGTTAATTAAAATTTATGTTAATGCAATAATTTTTATTTAAAGTATTCTGTAAAAATATGCATGCTTTCCAAACTCAACACAGGGCTCTTGGCCTCATACAGTTAGGGATACGTTATAATGTTTTTTGTTATTTGTATTTTTATATTAATAAATAAATAAAAAAAACTTACATGATTTCGCTACTAATTTATACTCCTTACAATGCCGTCTGAGATTTTGCGTACATTTACTTAGCAAAATAAATGCAAATTATGCAAATATCAAATACAACATTAATCCTTGAAAATAATGTGTCAGCCAGTGAGACGGTGGGAATCGGTAGCAAATAATTCATGTGAATTTCTGTTAGTTGATATACAGAATTGAGAAGCAAATACGAAATTTACTGTTTGATTTGCTTTTCAACGGCACGAGAATGATTTGCAGCTCCAAAGGAAACCGTGAGATGTCTGATTCGACGTTCTAGGATATGAACGCTCTAAATTCCACGTTTTCAGAAAACCACGTGTTCATCTACGATAAAACTATACAGTATGGCTTGAAACTGGGGGTAAAAAAATGTGGTAATAGAACATTCTAGGACCTGTATAACAAGGGTTTATTATTGGTAAAATTAACATAATTCAACGGAGATCAAGAACTTTTTATATAAGGAAATACAGAAGTCTAGGCATCCACAAAGCTTATGACCTGTTATTGGCTGGTTTAAGTGGCCACATTACACCCTGAGTAATATTTACCATTATGACTACATTTGGACATCTGTATTCCTTCGATTCTTTTATCCGTTGACGTTTGTGAAGTAAAAGAGCTGAAACCTTTATTGTTGCGGGTGAGACTCATATTGTTGAACTATTTCCCCTACAAACTAGGCAACGCCTGGAAATATTTCTCAATTTATGTACTTCTTAGACCAGGTGGATTTATCAACAATATTTTGAGTTTGTCCAAATTTTTGTAGACAAGGACTGTATTCAACCCCCCAGGAAGCTTTCAATGCTGTGGATGCCTAGACTTCTATATTCCTTTCTATAAAAAATAATTATCTCTGTTGTATTGTGTAAATACTAACAGCTCCCTGGGGTTTGAATCTAGTCTCTGTCTAGAAAAATTTGGACAAACTCAAAACATTGTTAGTCGGTAAAATGTTTACCGTTTTGAAGATGTTTCAGATTTACTTTTAATGTTTTCCCTTGGCTACACTTCAATTACCTAAAATATATTTTACTGGACAAATAATTATTTATTTTTATTTTTCTTTTCCTATAACAATAATTTACGTACATAATATTTTATCACACAAAAAATTGAGATCAAGTGGATGAGATACCTTTTAGGAATTACATTTAAATTTCTAAAAACTCAGTACCAAAAGTAAAACCAAATGGTTAAGGTTTGTACGTAATTCGAAAGAAAATTTTCTGCTATATAAGGTATAGTATATGCTTTTACGTTACATATATTATTGTTTAAGATAACAAGGCTTTAAAATAGAATGTAAAAATACTAGAAAGGGGGGGAGGGTTTCTACATCTTCTTTTGTTCGCGTTCAATCGAGGAAATAAAGCTGCCAAATCTGTTCGCGATATTTGTGTATTTGACTTATATGCTTAATTTGTTTTTTGTCCTCTTGTATTTGGAAAAATACGGGCACAATATTTATATGATGTCAATACCAATTAATCAATAATTCAAAACCTATTTTCCATATACATCGCAAATATCGCGAGCAGCTTTGGCAGCTTTATTTCTTCTATTGAATGCGAAAATATAGAGGTATCGAAAATGTTCACTTTCGTCTACTTGACATTCTTTGGTAAATCTTGGTGTAAAGATGAAAAGAGATTCGAGGATATAAGAAGCATATTTCATTATAATGATGTAATAACTTATATTTACATAAAGGCTATTAATATTAAAAATACTTGGTACACTTATTTATTTTGAACAATTAGTGCTTTCACCCTCTAATGGGCATCTTCAGACCGGTCTACACACAAACACATACTAGACATAAACACATACTAGACATAAATAATTCAAATGAATTTCCTTGAGGATTTCCTCGCAAAACTTATACAAAACGTTTCACGTTTTTATTTCCAGCTCCTTTCTTGTTTCTTTCGAAAGTTCTCCAATTGGTTTCAAAGCTAATTCTATGACTCCAGGACCATGAAAACAATCAGAACGTCATGTTTACGTAAAAAAAATCTTGAAAAGCCAATTGAACTTGAATATAACTTTAACAGGTTCTTTACTAGACATATGAAATAATATTTCTGCAAAATGGCTAGGGCAGGGGGCGGAAGTGTATTATAAACCAGCTGACGTCTTTGATCTGCAGTCAGATCTCGACCGTCTAGAGGATTACTGCAACTCCAACTGCTTGGACCTTAATCCTTCTAAGTGTTCAGTTATTACATTTAGTCGCAAAGTAAAATTTTTACGTACTAACTATGTGCTTAAGGGTCAAAACCTCCAACGCTCATTATGTGTAAAGGATCTAGGTGTCTTCCATGATAGTAAATTTCTTTTTGACGCCCATGTTGACAGCATCATAAAAAAGTCATCGCGTGCGCTTGGCTTTGGTATGCGTAGCTCTACGTCGTTCACTATGGCAAAGACACTTAAAATCCTTTACTGTACATTAGTGCGAAGCAACTTAGAATATGCATCACAAATATGGAATCCTATGTACAATGTGCAGATATCACGCATTGAAAATATTCAAAAAAAAATCGTAAAGTTCATGTGTTTCCGGTTGAAACTTGAGTTTAAATCTGACCAGTATATTCATATATGTAAAAAACATCACCTACTGCCTCTGCAAAAACGTCGTGAAATAGCGGATATAATTTATTTACTTAAAATTGCCTCTGGTTCAATTGACTGTCCTGAACTACTTTGCAAACTTTCTATCAATGTTCCTTCCAAAGTTTTAAGAAATAACCCTCTTCTTCACATACCTCTTGTTTCATCTAATTATAGGCAAAATTCATATTTGTGGCGAACTTTTAATAATTTTAATGTACTAAATAAATCATTTAACATAGATTTATTTGAAAATAATCTTAATAACGTGCGGCGTTTGCTTTCAAAATAACTCGTAGTATTTTTTTTCTTTTCTTTTAAATTTACATTTAATTACTATTCATTTTATGTTCGAGAATCTTTTTTAACTTACTGTGATGCTACTTGTGAAAACCTGTAATTGGCTTATTTGTTATTTGTTTTGTTATATAAATATGATATAATTATAGCTGTTGGTTATCCAAATAAATAAAATAAAAAAATAAAATAAATAAATAAACGCAAATATTTTTTTTCGCAAAAAAGTTGTGAAAAAGTTTTTCTGTATTTAACTAGAACATTTCATCATAAATATGCGTATTTTAGTTATTAAAAGTATATCTGTTGCTTCATAATTATTTTAAAAAAATATAATCGCTAAAATAAAACACGGGAATACACGCTTCCGCTCACAATTGTAACCGACTTAAGCAACAGATCCACGTGTGATTTCACAGTGTTTTTTGTTTCACTCCATGAAAGCAATTTTTGGATTGAAAAACACACTTTAATACACAATTTATCAGTGTGTGAGTTAAATATATTAAGAATGCGGTTTAAAAAACTTTACACATTCTACTTTTTTTCGTGAATTTTGAATTTGGTTCCACAATGCGACGCTGACGACCACTCGGGAGAAAGCTTTCTTATCCTTAACAGTGCAAAACAGCTCCTCCGCAGTTCTAATCCTGGTACATGTTCGCATGTTTCGAAGCCAGGAAAGCTGTTTTCATCTGACCCTTCTACGTCTCTTTATCTTCCCTTTTATGCCAAGCAGAAGTATGGCATATTACAAACACTTGCTGTACGGGCCGCTTCTATTTTGCAGTTTATCTCTGTGTCGAGGTCTAGATTCTCAGTGATGATACTGCCCAGGTACCTGATAATAGATATAAATGTAAATATTGAAAACGGTAAACATTTAACTGAACATAATTAACCATTATTTTACAGGTTTAAGTGCGTTCTATCACCACATTTTTTTACCTCGAGTGTCTGGCCACCCTGTAAATTATACTATCTTGTTGTATGTGTATGGGTACAACGGGCGTTAGCTAACCACAGCTTACACCCTTAAAGAAGAAACATGCATTTAGCAATGACGTATTATTAAATAGACACGTTGCTAGGGTAAAGAAAATGGCGTCTAAATTCGTGGGTAGTTGACGGACTTTTATCATGAACAGACGTGATGCTACGCATAAGTATTTAGTTGTGTGCACAGATATATTAACGTTGTGTGTCATGAAAAAAGCTTCGATTTCGAGGAACTTTACAAAGGCCATTTTGTTTTTGAAAAATGTTTCCAATTGGCTGCTGCACATCGATAGGGACGATGTTGTGAATCATTTTAAAGTTAGAGACTAGTAAAAATTGACCAATCTGCTTTCTTTTAAGACTTTTATTTGCCCATTATATCGAGATATTTTGATGTTTTTTCATTTTTGTATTCTATAAACTAGTACTTTCTGTTATTTGACATACTATATATTACGAGTACACTTATATGTTTTTAATTTGTATAAACCACTTTAATTTTCTCATCATCAGAAATGAAACTAACTTATTATTACACGCGTTGCTATTTATATTATAATTTTTTTTCACGAAAGAGACAGAAAAATGAATGAAATACAGAGAAAGAAGATTAAATGAAAAATAACAGGGTTGTTTTTAAAAGAGGACTAAAGTTAAATTTAATTAATTATTTATTATTTGAAGTTTTTTATTAATTGCTTTACTAATTTCTAATCGTTCTTAATTGTCTCAAACCTCGAAACCGGTCGGCGCGTAACTCAAAATTAAAGTGATTTATACTTTATAAACATATAAATGTAAAATGTCATATCACAAAGTGAAAAATGTTTTTGATAACAACAACATATTATTAATAACCTCTATTTCTTACTATAGAGTTAGTTCATTGAGACCATATCTCAATTTTTATCATTTCAATTATGTTTTTGTATTATTTTCCATTAATTTTATTTATATTATTATTTTGTGTATTTGATAATACATGTAACTAAATTCCTATTTTTAAAAATAATATTTATTTTCTTTTATTTTTTTAAGTTTTGGCATTTTATTATCTATTATTTGTATACTTTGTTTTTTTGGATTGTATTTCAAATGCATCACATGTTATTATAATTAAATGAAGTATTTTTTATTGTCAATTATTATGGCTTAACACGGACACAGTTTGAAAAGCCTAAATAAATTCACAAATAGGTAAACGAGTGTAATTTTGAATGAATAGATTAATGAGTTTTTTTTTAATGTATGTCGAATCTTTGGTAATAAGTTGCTTTTTAATAATACAAACGAAAGAAATTTGTATATTTCTTTGTAACATGAATAATTGCAAGTGTATCGTTATCCGCTATCTCTGTTTTTTTTTTTATTGTTGAGGACAACGTTATATTTTCTATATTTTAAATTTATTTATTATAATTCAGTAGCATTTACTTATAGTGTTTAAATCATCATCATCGGACCCTTATTTGCACCTCTAGTGCATAGGCCACTGCATTTGTATACCAAATACAGCGTATCTTGATATTTTTTTGCAACACGAAGGGACAATGATATATTCTTGTGTAAAGCACCTCTTTAAATAAATATTATTTAGTGGTTAAAACGTAAGAAACTGCTTTTATTTTCTAAAATCTATTTAGAAAGATGTTTTTTATTCTAAAAAAATACGTTCAAGCGTCATTGAATGTTTTTTAAGGATGTTCTTTTGTAAAAAAATACTTTGAGAGTTTTAAAGTTCTTTTAAATGGAAATTTTCCAGAAAATAAAAGAATTTAGGCATTATGTAAGGAAAGTGGACGAAGTGGGGTACTAAAGGCGCAAGAAAAGTTGGTTAACTACATTTATCAACTTGTTCGGAGTAAATTAATAGTTTTCTAGGCAAACTATCTCGAATTTTCAAGTTTATTAAAGCGAGGCCTAATGGTATGAACTAATTTTCTCCTTCCGATACGAGATGTATAAAAAAACAGTAATACATTGACAGACATCTCAACAAAGAAAAAGATTTTCTAAAGGAGAGTTTTGCTCACTATTGTCTTTAAAATGTAAAATGATTAGAATGACAGTTGTCAGAAAAACTGACGACATAACTTTGTAGTAACGTCTAAGGAGTAATTTATATTGACACACGAAAAATCATTCGTATTTGGTGAGTTAATTTATTTTTTTAATACAATTCTTGACATATAGATCAACATATATATAAAAAATTAGCATTCTAACTAAAAAAAACTAAAATAAAACTAATTATTAACGACGTTCTTACTATGTTACATCATTTTGCAAAAACGTTAGAGATGGGACAAATTGATCAATGTAAATAGATCGAATAAAAAAAAACTTCGTTTGATAATGCTCACGAAAAAAGTATAAATTTCTTATTTTTGGTTAATAATTGTATTCAACACACTATAATAGGCTTGTTTTTGCGTTTTTTTTATCAATTTTCGGAAACAGAGTTTAATGTTTGCATGAACAAACTGATAAAATCAATTTGATCGGTCATGATCAGTGATCGTAATTTCCCATCACTCTTGATTTGAGTTTGACAGCTGTCATTCTAATCATTTTACATTTTAAGGACTATGACAAAGTATGTTTGTTCAACACTATTTTAAGTTTGCCCAATCGGAGGACATATAACAACATTTTAAAGAAAAAAAAGCATTTACAAGAACTTATCTAAATTAACGTTCTCTATCATTCACTTTTTACAGACAATAATCATACTTGCATGCACCAATGTCATGATTTTGTCGCATTGTAAACTAAAGACAAAATCTGGACTTTTGAGTGCAAGTCTTTTTACATTTAAACAATCACTAAGATAGACCAGATCTTGTCAAGTGGTACTAATTATTATTGATTATTTTGTCCTAGCTTCAATTTTCATCAGTTGTATTTTATTTTAATTGTATTTGTATTTATTATAATTAAATGTATTAAACATTGTTAAATAGACTTAATAAGTCTGTTAATAATTCATAAATACTTCAGAAAAGAGCTAGTTTACAATTTAGAAAAAATGCGATATTGCTGTTATCGGGTGCAGTAAGGTCAACTTTATGTTGTGCTAAAAATACTTGGCCACTTTAATACCAAAAACTGAAATTATCAGCTTTTTAAAATAGAGTTGATCACAAAAATGGCATTTTTTCAATTTGCAGAAAACACGCACTGCACTAGAAAAGTCTAACGGTATGGATGATTATTAATAACACATTCAACAGAAAACAGCCAAAGTCAACTTCAGCAATAAAACTTAAGTTACAATATTTTTTTACAATCAGCAGAAAACGTCCACAACCGTTGTCTGTTTTCAACATTATACCTGTCGTCAAAAATTGCAGATTTTCACTAGGACTGGCTGTATTCTACAAAATGCACATCTTATGTTGTGTGGTCAACCAGCTTTATAAAATCATTTAAAGTAGTCAAATATGTAATTAAATTCTTTTTTCTATTTAAAAAAAACATTCCAACTGTTGTGTGAAATTGATGATGCTCTCTATTCACAAAAGTGCTTTTATCTCAGTTTCACTTTTCTACAGCTGTCTGCCGTACTTATATTTTTTTTTAAATAAACAAAGCAAGTTCGACATCTTTGTAACTAAATATATCACAACAACATTTAATAAAATAAACTTTTCTCACACAAATATTTAAAAAAAACGTTTTTAAGTATGGAGGAAGGGTTGAATCTAGGACTGAGGGAGATAAAGTCGTTAACATCACATTCTGCTTAGATGATGCAACCAGTTCTAATGTTCACTTAGTGTATGAATAACAAAAGACCTTTTAGTGCTCAAATAAATTTGGAGGTTTAATTTTCTAACATAAGAAAAAATACTTTTATTCGACCATGAAAAAATCGTCGATGAAAAAATATTCCTGGAGACCTGTTGAGTTTCCTTTTGACTGGACATTTTCATTTCCTTTTCAAAATCTGACTAACAATAATTATACATAACAAAAGAACCGCCCTTGCGCGAAATACAAAGGAGACGCTAGCTGATGAGACTTTGCGAGTATTGCTTGCACTCTTCACCATGGTTTTAATTTGGAAATTCTTTATTTTCTTTGTATTTTCGTAATGATTAAGGAGGCGGCTCCAAGAACAATGTTTTTATAATGGCTTGTTTTGTGACACAGTCGAAAACAAATGGTTGTTTTGTCTTTTTGTAAATAGATTCTTGTTTTCATATTTGTTATACTTTTGAGTTATTACATAGATATAGAGGTACCTATACACTAAATGTCGCACTAATCACCCGTCTTGTGTTCCATTCAACGAAGGTTCCGGAACTGATCTTGTATTTGGTTTGAAATAGTGTTTTACGCGTTTAACACGGCAATGTTTGTAGTATGACTTCTCAAATACTTACACTCTCTAGGCATTTCTCCCATGGTCACCAGCTAACTAGATAAAAATACTGTACGGGACCGCTAAATTAATCTTTAAGTGAGAATTTCTACCTCCATACAGTATCTCAATGTCTTCCGCTATCTCAGTGTTGCAAGTAAGGGCCCTTTAAACCCAGTTGGTTGGGTGGGCTCTTAACAGCAATAACTCCACCAAGATGTCAAGTTAACTTTAAAGGGTTGTAAAAGATTCATCGACTCCCTCGCTCAGCCAATGAAAAGGGCTAATTACATATAAGTAATTTGTTAAAATATTCAGACACGTCTCAAATGATCATTATAACGGATACAAGGCTACAAAGATAGCGATAATTCAGTTATAAATGAAACAACTGATGAGCATGTTAATTAAAAATAATCGTTGGTTATAAATGGTACTTTCCGTTTATTAAATCACTCAAGATTACGCCAAGGTATTTATCACATACATTTCCTGGCCCGGGATTATTACTTATGTTATAAAATAAACAGCAGTTCTTAAGTAAATTTTGTTCCTCAGATATGTCTAAATATTGAACAGTACAATGTTGGTGGTGCGTCGTTGCGACAGGTTATAATATTGTTTGAGATATTTCACGAAACCAGCTACATATTTCTATATTATACCAACCGAAATGATCAATTAGGGGTGATGTGACTCATTGGACCGAAAGTTCGATGGAATCGAGTGGTGAAACATAGCGATGGCGTCATCTTAAAAAAGGGCGCGAAGGTCATCTCCGTGTTTTATTATTTTAATCCAAATTAATTTCAAACATAATTTGGAGTATGTCAAAATATTTGTAGGCATGGGTTAATTATTCTCCTCAAGAAACATTACAAGTTTGTGGTAAATGATAGCAGTAGGCTTTTTTTATGTCGAATTTCAGCAAAATTTAAAAAAAGAGATAAAATAAGAATAGTTTACTAAATTTTACTCTCGGAATTTTTTTTTAACAGGTACTTACGTAAGAAACGCTGTTATAAATTTCAGAATGTACCTAAGTAAATTTAACATTTTCTCTTCTTACGGACCAGCCTCATATTCTTCAGAATTCCATAATAAATCCATTAACTTCGTCAGTCATCCCTAGTGCTGAAAAACGGTACCCAAAAATCTTCCTTTTCCATCTTTATGACAGCCGGAGGATTTTTTCCTGGATGACTCCATTATGGAGATGCATTCTTCAGGAGTATATATGTACTTGTTGGCACATTTTAAGTTCACAATCATTATCACAAAAATTCTTTTCGTTTGGAATAGATTTTTTTACAATATTTCGTTGTATGAAAATAATTCTAACGTGGAAAATTCTGAAAGTCACATAGAAATTGAAAACGAAATCTAGTATCGTTGACATTATTATTTATTTATAAAATTTACAACCCATTCATATAATTTTTATATAATGTAGGCACATTACATTATTTATACACGGGTTAAGAATTGTTTCATTGTACAACATATTACGTAACATTGAGACGTTTAGGAAGAAAAGATATTCCCAACGTCAAACAAGGATTTATTATTCCATCAACGTTTCCAATTACAGCAGGAACAAATTTCTATTTCATTTTTCTGACATAAAACATACTAATGAGGTTTTTATTGTTTCCTCAATGTTTTACGAATCGTAACATGTACATAAGTATGTACGTTTACTGCTAAAAAACTAGTTTTGTATATTGTATTACAAATATCTATTCAACGCTGCGACTAATCTTAAAAAATCTCGCTGTGTTAAAATATGTTTGTTTAAACCTAACAATATTTTGAGTGTCCAAATTTTTCTAGTCAAGCACTGTATTTTATCCATTTTTTATATTGGTCTTTATTATTTCAATATTGGTGCATACTATTTATTTATTTTATTCTAATGATGTTACAACTCTGATATTTCATTAACGCTCTCTGGATTTGTACCTAGCAAGCGGTTAATTTTTAAGATTGGTAAGCTGCGAAAATTATGAAAAAATGTCCATAGCGGTAGTATGGTATATCCAAAAAAATGTATATTTTATATTTGATAAATAACGTGTAACAAATGGCGCTAGCGGCAAACAATTTTGGTTTAAATATTTTTTAATTTAACAAAAACATTTGATTAACAAATAAAAAAAAAACTTATTGCATAAAACAAGTACCTAATAATAAATAAAAAAAATTAAAAAAAATTATTTCGTTGAGTTTAATATCACTTTAAAATTCACGAAACGATATAAATTATACTTCAAATTATTCTTTACACATATGTATTTACTCTTAACACTATTCACTATTAATTCACTAGACACGTTTTTATCATAACTTTAATATTATTTTTTAAGTTTAAATAGGTGCTGAAGAGTAACATGTAATTAAACTGTCATCGTCTCCATAAAAACATTTTATTACTCGCATATATTTTATTTTTGTTCAGCGAATCTTTGTTTTTTAAAACCCACCAAAAGATTTACGAATACGCTCATATTAAGTATAAAAACGTCAGTTTGTAATATTATTTATTTTACAATAAACTTATTTTCAAACCACCGAACAGGACTTGCCAAGTATAATACTATTATAATCTAACGTTCTTGTTAAGGCATAATATATTCGTTCTCTTCCTCACGTATAACCGGTGCGTATAATGTTACCCTCCTTGCATGGTCTTCAGTCAAACAGTTTTATTTAAAAGAATATAAGCCATTATGAAGGAGTGTTGAAAAACTAAATTGAATTTAAGAACGCTGCAAGTTTCAACAGTAATTGTTAGTGTAATTTTCAAACGAAAATCTGAAATTTGGTGTATAAGGACGTAATTAAATGCATGTATTATCTTTGGCCGCGCAAGCTCGTATAATCCAGTAGTTATCATTTGGGTCGATAAAAGCGCACTGACTCGCTGTATGAAATGAAGTTTTAAACTAAATGTGATGTAAATTTACTAAAGCAAGAAATGCAAACGATGGCGTGTGATATATTTTTTTCTAATAATAATGGAAAATAAAACATTACTTTCTATGTCAAAAATTTGGTGAGCTGCAAAAAATCTGTTATTAGGAGAATTCGCCCCCGGTAACTAGTGAGAAAATAAGTTTTCAGAAATTAAAATAAATAAATAAATAATTAACCCTTAATCACTAACCATTCTTGGCGGCCTCCGTGGTGTAGTGGTCAAGACGCTTGACTCACGCACGGAAGGTTCCGGGTTCGATTCCCGGTGAGAACACAAAAAATATAAAAAAATGTGATTTTTCTCAAGCCTGGGTGCTCTATGATGTAATTCACCACTGTATTTAGGCCTCCTGGCCTGTTGTGGTGCAAAAAAAAAATCGATTCTCGACATGATTGATATAAAATATTTATTTTAAAGGGTGTTTTCACACTGAAATACTTCATAGCCACTGGACTGGTACCTGAAGCGTAATCTTATCTTTATGTAACAAAAATGATTAAGATACGCTACAATTGGTGTACCAATGAAGTACCCAATGCACCATTAGGTGTGGAAAGGGAATGATGACGATGAAATTAAGAACGCTCGATACACTTCCACTTATTCATTCGACCAATTAGCACTTTCACCCTCTATGGGCATTTTCGGATTGGTAAAATTTATACAGTGGAAGATTCATTCATAAAAAAACTAAATATTATCTTAAGTATAGGTATATTTAAAAAACATGTCAAAAGAGATACAAAACATATTATTATGATGAAACAGAGTAGGACGATGTTAATGAGAACATAATATGTTGGCGGGGTACAGTAAAGGAGGTTTCTATTCTATAAAAATATTTATTGTTTTATTAACGTATTACAACAGAAAAGAAGAACATTTTAGAGAAGGTAATATAGAAGTCTAGGCATCTACAGGGCTTATGATCTGTCATTGGCTGATTAAGGTGGCCACTTTAACACTGTGTAAATTGTTTATTGTTTTATTCAAATAAAGGGAACGAATAAAGGTTAGGTTTTAAATTCGATCTGATGATTTATAAAAAAAAAAAAATATTTTATTAAAGTCCGCCGCCAATCCGTGGAGGAATTTGGTGACCTTCCTGCTTGTTGAGTTTATGACTTGAGGGACCACAATAAATTCAGAAATTTTTTGCGAGACCTTGAAAACACTCAGAAGAGCCATCCAAAATCACCGGAGAGGAAGACTGACGAAAGGCGTTAGACTGCACCACGACAGTGCGCGCCCGCACGTCTCTTGCCAAACCGAGGATTTAATCGAAAATTTTGGCTGGGATCTCATTTTACATGCTCCCTACAGCCCTGATCTTGCACCAAGTGACTTCCACTTGTTTCCAAAATTAAAGCAACACTTGGGTGGACAACGTTTTGAGACTGATGAAAAAGTGCAGGAAGCGGTCACCAAATTCCTCCATGGACTGGCGGTGGAATTCTTTGAAGCTGGATTCCAAAAGTGGAATAGCCGTCCATAAAAATGCGTTGAAAAAACTAGTGATTATGTTGAAAAATAGTCGAGAAATTAAGCTTTCCAATGATGTATTTTTCAGTTCAAATAAACAATGCCTTAAACCTGAAAAAAATGGAGAACCTTATTTTTTACACAACCCTCGTATGTTCTGAATATTTATTCAAATAATTTAGTGACACGTGATAAAGCCATCCTCAGAATAGGTTGTCCTAGTGAAGAGGACTCTTGAATTGATTTTGTCAGGTTAGGTATTAGTAAAAAATAAGTAAAAACAATATGGTTGGCAATAATTTGAACTAACATGAAAATTAACGACGGAAAGCGGGAGTTTAATGATCCTATTTATAATTAAACACTTAAGAAAATTAAAACTTTTTGTTTAAATTACCATAAATTTTCGTGCAACTCCTCCACAAATTATGGGTGGCCAATAAAACAACAGTTCACCGTCTAATATCATGCAAATCTGTCATCACTCTCGCTTCGTCAACTTTATGCGCGGGCGTCCATCTTGTTGCCGTTCGGAAATTAAAAATGGCAGCCACCGTTTTATTATTTCGTGATTTGAAGGGCCGCGATTTGAGCGCTCATTTAATTTTAGCATCGCGCCCTCGGGGGCATATTTGTAAAGCTGTGAGTAGGGATGTAAACGACACATCGATATTTTTAAACATCGATACATCGGAAAAAATAATGTTGTTAAAAACAATACGGAATTGCAAAAAACATGTTTTCAACGAGTTTCGAATACTCAATACATAGGAATAAAGTTGTATAGAGCGGGGTTTGAACGTCAAACATTTGATTCGTAAGTCCTAAGCACTACCACGAGTCAACAATCTGCTTGAAAGCGATGTCGTTTTGTTTTTTATTAACGAATAAATAAATTCAAAATAATTATTTCACCGAACTTATAACGCAGACTGTTAAAGGAGCAGATATATTAAAAGAGTTGAAAAATTTATTTTAGACTTCCATAATCCAACCTCAAAGGTGTGCTCTGTACCTATCTGCTGAAATACAATATGAAGACTGGATAGAAAAAATATGGTAGATATTAGATTATATTTGTCTTTTTTCTTCCATTAACTTTTTTTATTGACTTATCATGTTTAAACGTAATTATACAGAAAGCAGCCAGTCCACAATTTCGAAAAAATAAGATCTTAGTGTTATCGGATGCAGTAAGGTCTATTCTATGTTCTGCTAAAAACTGCCAGATCACTTTCGTACAAAAAACTGTTATAATCACCTTCTGAACATAGTAGCGATAACAAAAACGGCATTTCTCAATTTGCAGAAAACCCCCACAGAACGAGAAAATGTTACGGTATTTTAAAAATCATAAAAATCGGTCAATTACGTAATTCAATTCTTGTTCGTAACATCAAAAAACTAACGCATTCATTGTTCATCATTTGTCAAAAGTCGAAAACATTCCAATGGTTGTGTAAATTCGATTATTCGCCCTTTTCAAAAAAGTGCTTTTATCTCAGTTTTACTTTTCCATGGCTGGCTGCTTTCTGTATAACTGCGTTCATTTCTTCCACCTGATTCAAAACTTTGTGACCACTTTGTCAATGACTGATGTTAAGCCGAAAATAGTTAGGCCGACAATATCTCAAATACAAACATTTGCAAATTTACAAACCCGCACTATCAAAATTAGTTGGTTTTTGGTTAAGAAATAAAGAAAAATGAAGTTTTTTTGTAACTGGTTAGATACGTCTTAATAATTTCACTCACTAAAAAAAAACGTAAAGTTACTTTGAATTCAATAATTTCAAAGAGATAATAGAGATACAAAAGTTTTGAAAAAGGTTTTTTTATATCTTCTTTTTTTCCACATCCGCTCCTAAGTGGAGCATGTGAACATCACCAGTTGCCTCCAGGAGATCCTTTTGCCAGCCAGAATTTTCGCCTCTTCCCACGTCGATCCAGCGCCCTTTAGTTTCACCGAATAAAGTCGAAAGATCGTCATCGACGACCTTCCAGGACGGCGTGAGCCCGCAGGTTTGAAGAAAATGCAACATGGTTATCCTTAAGCATGCACAGCACGTGCCTAAGCCAGGTCCACCCCTGCATCTTCAAGACGCCCGTTATAGGAGGCTGTTGGGTCCATTCTCGGAATTCAATATTAGTTATATAATCAAACCATCTAATATCTAATATTCTTCTCAAGCAATTACTCTCAAAACTCAGAAGTTTGGTGTTTTGAGCTTTGGTAAGGTACCAATATTCGCACCCACAAAAGAGTACTGACATTATACAAGAGTTAAAAATTGGCATTTAGTTTTGACCGAGTATAGACCAGAGTTTCAGACAACACGCATTATGTCAAAAGTTGCTCCAGCAATTCCTAGGCGGATTGCGAGCTCTTTGTGTATGCTTCCATTCTTAGTTATGTGAACTCCCAAAAATTTAAAGCTCTCAACTTTCTCAATTCTCTGTTCATTATTATAAAGAGGCTGATCAGAGTCAGGACAGGATTTGTTGCACATAATCGGAGTATTTTTAAATTGTTGAAATTTAAGGGATAAATTAATATCAACAATTATTTTTAATCTAAACTTTCGTTTCAAACATCGATGTCTCGTTGCATCGATGTTTTGGAAAGCGATTTACAACCTTAGTTGTAAACTAGGATTGTATAACTCCGGGTAGATTCGCCAGAAGTTATAAAGCCAGATTGTAGCGGGGTAGCGGTAAATTTTTATTTGACCATCTGTTATTTTTCCGATGAAAAATATGCTCCATAGATTTTAATTGGTATGTAAAATAATAATTTACATCATTATTTTTTTTGTGACGAAGCAAATACGGTGTGTTCTAAAAATGTTTTTTAATCTAAGTGAATCTAAAAAGTCGTAATTTATTTATCTTACGTTGACAAATGAGACAATTGACATTGTAGCCATGTACATATTGCCAATACTTTTACATTGTATTAAATATTTCTTCATTTTATTTTAAGTATTATATCTAAATAATAATCATCTATCAACAATATTTTGAGTTTGTTCAAATTTTTGTAGACAAGGACTGGATTCAACTCCCTGGGGAGCTGTTTATATTAACATATTACAACAGAGATGAAGAACATTTAAGAAAAGGTAATATAGAAGTCTAGGCATCTACAGGGCTTATGACCTGTCAATGGCTGGTTTAGGTAACCACTTTTCACAGTGTGTAACATTCACCATTCTGCCCATATTTGAACATCTATATTCCTTCAATTATTTCGTCTGTTGATGTCTGTGAAGTTAGAGAGCTGAAACCTTTATTGATGCGGGTGAGGTTGATAAATCCACCTGGTTCATGAAGAAGTATAAAAATTGAAAAATAACATTTCATGCTTTGCCTAATATGTAGGTAAAATAATTTAATTAGATGAATCTCACCCGCATAAATAAAGGTTTCAGCACTCTAACTTCACAAACATCAACAGATGAAAGAATTGAAGGAATATAGATGTTCCAATATGGGCAGAATGGTGAATGTTACACAGTGTGTAAAGTGGCCACTTAAACCAGCCATTGACAGGTCATAAGTCCTGTAGATGCCTAGACTTGTATACCACCTTCTCTTAAATTCATCTCTGTTGATTACAACATATTAATGTTAATTTAATATTAGGTCTTCACGGATGTTGCATTGTGATCGCGAATATGATAAATAACCATGGTGAGAAGTTGTTATCGTGTCGCTCATTGGTACGTCGATAGTTATTTGTGAAGTCCACATGTTCGAATAAGGAGTGGACGTAGAAAAGAAGATAATAATCCCTTCATCTATATTGACACAAGTTTATGTCTTTCTGAAATCATAAAATAATTCAATTAAATATTTATCTACAAAAATTTGAGCATGCTCAAAACATGCATTTATCAAAGTCGAATTTTACTGCCCATAAGGGAAATAGGCGGAGTTTTGTAATCAGAAACAAAGTTTAAAACTTGTACAGATAAAATAAAAAGATTTGTCTGTCTGAGCCCTTAACTTAGGGAACAATACCGTATGATTTCTTGAAGAGATCACAACTGGTGGTTCTCTGGTTTGACCATAAGGGAAACTTTTATCAAAATGGGAAAAAGTCAATTTAACTTCTAGTTCTTTCGATCGTTTGGGAATACACCCCTATTAGTTTTTCGTTCTCCACAAACGACTTTGCAGATTTAGGTATCTGCTTTGGCAAAAACAAACTTGAAAATTTGTGATTTTTTGGTTTGTACATATTATTTTCCCCTGAAACTCTTTAAATTTACCTAATTCATCCAATAAACGATTGACTGATTATTATATAAGGATATCAAAACAATTATTTTTTATATGGTGGATTTTTTTACCCCTAAAAATCATTTTTAAACAGGCAGTAACGTAAAGAACAGGAGAAGAAAAAAGGAAAAAATAATTCTAGGAAAAATTATTAACAAATTCATTTAAACGGTTAGAAATTATAATTTGAGAGTTGCTGGTAGAAAAATAACTCAAAACATAACAAAAAAAAATAATTATGATATCCTCTTTCCTATAATGAATTATTTAAAAATACTTTTATGGTTATATGGCATCAATTATTTACATATTCTGTACCAATTTTGATTTTATAAAAGGAAATCATCAGTTTCCTTTTCGCACCCGTTGGTGCATAGGGCACTATATTTGCAATTCAAATGCAGCGAATTTCGATTATCCGTTACGTAATTAATATAATACAAATTTTATTGTAGAAATTTTATTTAATTTTATAAAATATTTATGTGTAATGTTGGATTCAAAACTTACATTTCACCAAAACGCTAAGATGGTAATAAATAAGATTGCAAAAAAAATATCAATTTTGGGAAGGATCAGAAGATTTATTGATAAGGACTCCTGCAAAACTATTTACAAAGCAATTATTGAACCACACGTTAACTACTGTAGTAGCATTTTATTTTTATCAAACAAAGAAAACATAGATAAACTAACTGTATTTCAAAATAAAGCCTTTAGAATCATTTTGAAAAAAAACAGATACACGAGGGTAAAGTCGATGGTAAATGAAATGAAATTATTAACATATAAACAAAGAATATTTTACAATACAATGATATTTGTTCATAAAATTATAAACTCTAATAAAAAAACACAATTTTGGAAAAAAAATTATCGGAACCAGCATGAACACGATCACAATACTAGAGAAAAGAACAAAATTAGACTTCCATTTAGGAAAAAGGCAAATTATTAGAACACACATAACAATATGTATGATATGTGTGCCCTACTTTAAGTTTAAATAAAAAATAAAAAAATGCAATTTAAACTCTAAAGTTCAGAAGAGTGATTGTAGATCAATTATTTATATTTAAACTTGTGAATAATGTCATAGATTGCCCTATAATAACAAGTTCTTTAAAATTTATTGGGCCTAACAGGACAAGCCTCCAAACTAAATTCAATTTACCCATACTCACGAAAAAAAAATTAAAAAATGTTTTTTTTATAAAGCATGTCATTTTTACAATACCGTTCTCTCCGGTTACGCAGACATTTTTCATCTTTCGTGTAACAAATATAGAAAATTTCCTATAGGCGTTGATAATACGTCCGTTTAAGCAGATAAGTTTGTCATAAAAAAAGTACATTCATGTTTTGCATCTTCTTCAATATTAAAAAAAAATATTTTATAAAAATTTCATGTATCCTAAAATAAATATTTTTAGGAGTGAATGCATTTGCGTAAAATATTATTGATATCAAAAGCCCGGCTCGGGACTAATTGCTAAACAATATTGCAAATTAATTTCAGCTCAATGGTTACATAAGGGATGTTGGTAAACGTCATGATTTAGCAGTATTTCGTGTTTGATCGTATGGAATATTTCAATGCATCCAATAATCACAGTGTCAAAGGGAGATTATTCGAATTTGTATTAAATGATTGAACCACTCCCCCTATTAATTATTATCTCTAATAAAACGTGAGTCTTTAATTATTTACCAAAATATTGCTAGTATTTCGTTTAATTTTTCAAATAATTTTTAATTAAGCTTGTTCAATAATGAAAGCATAGAATAAAATTATTGTTTTATTAAAAATACTTAATTTTGTTTCGTTTTATGAATTTTGCTGTCATGGTGTATCCAATTTTTTTAATATTGAAGCTTTTTTCTGTGAGTGAAATATAAGCCTGTTATAAAAAAAGGAAATAAGATTAGTGGTAAAAGATAAATGATGAAATGTGACCAGATTTGAAAATAAAAAAATATTGAATTACCAATGACGAGAAAAACAGAATCTCAAAACTAATAGTACAAGGGATTGAAGCTGTACAATGAGTTACCTAAAGAAATAAAAGAGATAGAAAAGATCTAAATATTACAAATTAATTTGAAAAAATATGTTTTTGAGAAATTTTGATAAAAAAATTTAAAGGTTATTTAATGTTATATTAGTTCTTAAGATGTTATGAACTAACTTAAAAGAGCATAAATAAATAGATTTTATTTTTAGTGGTAGATATAAACTCAACCATCTCTTTGGGATTCAATTTGTGTATCAACTGGAACGTTCATGAGGGTTTTAGAATTTTCTTTGACCAATCCAAATACGGTTGATAAACATATGAAAAGGCAAGGGTCAGCTATTAGGTTGATGAGGGTAATAATAGCAGTCCATACATTATGCGTAATAATTGGGGCTGTAATATATTATGATCATTTGATGACTATACATTAGAGGTGTGTAGTTCGCGAACGACCCGGTTCATACTGACAAGGTCGAAAACATTAAACTAGAGATACGTTTCTCACATCTCGGTCAGTTAGTTCGCGACCGAAAAGAGCGCCAAACTAAATGTATTTTCGTGTCTTTTGGATCTCTCATTCATTTAGTTCATTCATTAAACTAGATTGTAACTATCTCTGTGGTTGGTAGATAGATCAGGTACCTACAAATAAGCACTGCATCTATAGTAGATACCTAAATACCTGCTGTTGTAAACGATTATGTATTCGTATTTCATTTAATGCCCTCAAATATGAACAGCACGTTAGTTTTTTCCCTGGAATTAGAGTTTTTAGATATTTTATGTTTTGTTGTTTAATATCAAAATTTAAAGAAACACTTTTTCAAATTCATTCGTTTATTTATTCCTTCATTTCAAAAATATTCATATGTACTTACCTTTTATGGTTTTTCAGGATGTGTCCGTGTTAAGCGGTAATAATTAATACAAACAAAATAACTTGAAACAATGAGTGAATAAAATAAACAAATTAAAGAATAATGATCCAAATGGAAGATGTTACATCAAATTATTATTACAAATGAAACAATGTTAAAAATGACAATTTTGTTGTGGAATAACTTATTAGATCAGTTACTTATTTTGTGCAAGAGGCCGGTTTTTTGATTTTTTTAAAATTTTATTTATCATTTTTTTTTTGCATTTGTTTATTTTATAACACATTGTATAACTACACACATTATATAAAAAAAAAAATTAAAAAAAAGTTGAACCCGCTAGAGGGGTTTAAAAAAAGGTAAAGCATTAATTCTAAAAGTAAATAAAACATAAATAACTCCTGCATGAAATGTAACTTCTGCGTCGATTTGTTCCATAAAAAATGGCTTGTAGTACTATCGTTATTTTTGTAAATTAAGTAATTTGTCTGTTTTATATAGGTTTGTAATATTATAACACCAACAGAACAATATTAATAAAATCTACAAGGAAAATCATGTTGATAAACCTGCCAAAGGCATAGAATTATTTGTTTCATTCACCGCTCATGCACATTTGGCTAAAGCAAATAAAAGAGCTAAACGAACTAGAGACACATAAGACATGAAAGATATGAAGATACAAATGATACAAAGATGCGGAGATATGATAACCTAAATGAGCCAAATGAACTAAAGATTAATTTTCTCAATTAAACTACCGGTCACTTTAGTGATCCATATCAAGTAATACGGTGACAGAGTCTTAGATGACAACTTATTTACCTGCAGAACGCTTTGAAAATATGGACCAACAACGGAATGACGAAGAATTGATCGATGCCCGTTTTCAGGGACAAAACTCAATATGATGAAAATACAAACTACTGTTCTCACTTCCTTTAAGTTATTTTCTGATTATGAGATTAGAATGACGGCGTAACGTACTTTCTTTCGTTTAACTTTTGTCTTTGTACTCATGTTGTAGATTCTGTTTGCGTTCTGTAATCTAGTGGCTATATAAATATTTTAGTAGCTGATTGTTGCTGACATTGATACAGACTCGTATAATTATACGTAGTATTATGTACAAATGTATGATAACGACCTGGTGATAAAACAGTCCATTACTATCTCTTTTGTACCTGGGGGCGTAGCTCAGATGGTAGAGCGCTCGCTTAGCATGTGAGAGGTACCGGGATCGATACCCGGCGCCTCCAAACCTATTTTTTTCCATGATTTTTTTTTTAAGGAAAATATTTGCCTTTTTATTATTTACCTAAATATTTCGATTGTGGAGGCATTTTCAACAAGTTGTAAATAACTCACTATTAGAAAATGGGAATCAAGTTGGGGTAGAGTGGGATTCGAACCTCAAACCTTTGATCCGTAAGTCCGAAACACTAGCCACGGGGCCACAACCCAATCAAATTATGATATTAGAATATTTAAATATTTAAATTATGTCAAACAAAAAATAAGAGCATAAAAATGCACGGCGAATGTTCTTGAAAATGTATAAAAAATTTATTCAAAATAGTTTTAATAAAAATTAAGTACTTTGGACGCCGTCATTTGTTCTTCGGAATCAACCAATAATAAGAGAGTTGTGATAAATTTTCGGTTAGTGGTAAGTCAACTGACTAATCAGCAGAACTAACCGAGAAGAAGGGGAAGAGAACTTGAAAAGTCACACGCGGAGTAATTTCAAAAGTACAACATTTTTAAAAATCATAACGCAAATAATACGACACATAAAAATGAAACAAAAATTTATTGGCTTGGTTTAATAGTATTTTACAAATTAATAATAAAAATAAAAAAAAACACAGATCTTCCTTATTGAAAGACGACGAATATTTTTTTATATCCAATTTCCCGTGGGGCTGAAATTCTTAAAAGCACCTTTTTAATTAAATTTAAAAAATGTACCAACTTCTTCTTCTTGCAAAGGAAGCATAATATGAAAGTATATGGTCTTCAACTTCCTTCACAAGAACCTTCCATTGGTCTAGCTCCACCACACATTAGGAAGAATACCAATATTTACTGCAAGATGCCAGGAAGGCTTTAAGTCGTTTTACCCGTCTTAACCGCTTTGTTTAGATTGTGGTTCCCATTTTGTATTCTCGTGTGTCTAGAATCCTCTTCTCTGCTTAGAATTTGTTGCTTTTCTAGATGTTTTGCATATTTCAATTCTTTTAAAAGGAAACCTAATGCCCTTATTTCTCATCATGATTAAAGATTTATTTTTTTTTATTCACTGAAATATAATAAATACATTTTTATTTGGTAGCGCGCATTTCAGTCCTTTAGATAAATATCATGTTAATAAGAAAAATGTACTTAAAAAATATTGTAATATTTTTATACATTATTTGTTAATTTTATATTGTTGATTTCGACCTGACCTTACAATCAATAAATAAATCATGATATACATCTAAACTTTTTAAACATTTATTTAACTTTTTGGATAAAATGTTAATATTGCATTGGCGGGCTTATTGCCCAATTGCAATTTCTTCCAACCAACCTATAAAATAAGAGTTTTATCTATATAATTCAAGTAACAAAATCGCATTCAAAAGAAAATTAAATAAAAAAAATATACACAGAGATAATTGTATTTGTTTATGAATTACTTTAAATCAATATTTTTACTTAATAAAAAAAGGGAATAAAGTGGAAAGAGGAAAGGAGAGATTAAGGAAGGGAAAGGATATGTTTTTTTTAAAACTGGATTTAAAATCAAATGCTGTAGTAACATCTTCGATAGTGGATTCATTCATTTCATTTTTTTTTTCACCACAACAGGCCAGGAGGCCCAGTTACAGTGGTAAATTACATTACAGAACAACCAGGCTTGAGAAAAATCACATTTTTAATTTTTGTGTTCTCACCGGGAATCAAACCCGGAACCTTCCGTGCGCGAGTCAAGCGTCCTGACCACTACACCACGGAGGCCGCCGATGGAAGATAATCTCACAGTCGAGCCGCATGGACACTATATGAGTTAGATAAGAAAGAAGATTTTAGGATGGTTACAAAAGTGCTTTGATTATTAGAAAGAAAAAGTTAATTATAAACTGATCAACGTTTAAATTTTTTAGAGTAAAAAAAAGGTTTTAAAAAATACCGAACAAAATTATTGCGTCAAAAGGAAATAAATCTTTCATGACGTATTCGATTTCTGTCATGAAAGCAGGTAAAGTTTTCATGAAAACTTTTCATATTTTTGATATTCATACAAGTTTTCTTCAAAGGAAAGGGATACCCATTATGTCTCTTATTTTTACCGTAGACATGAATTTCATGGTGACCATTCACTCGAGAAGGTAAATGATTTGTAAAAATACACGTTTTTACAATATTTCCACTGGAGCGGCGAAAAATAAATAGTAAAAACCTTTTCACATGGTTAACTGAATAAAAAGCCTACTTGAAGCGTCTAGACGCAAAGTTAAACGTCTCGATCCTTTTGCCTCATGATTTCCCTAAAGGCTCTGTCCACTACCATCGCAACCCTTACTTCCTTTACTTTGTAGGTTTACACATACATTTACACAGTGCAGTGCAAATATTTTGAGGCTAGATAGGGGCAAATATTTGGATAGAATACGAAAATTCAAAAGCCTCATGAGTCTCGGTCTTGATAAGAAATTAGTATGGGAGAATCTTAATTTCAACTCATAAAAACAACATTAGACGGTATAAGAGCATAGATACCGGTTTTTCGATAATATCGACAAACCGGAATATCGGACCAAAAACGCGATATTGACTTTCTCTATTATCGGGATATTAGATGAGCTTTTTGTTTATTTTGTCTAGTTTTAAAGTGTCATACTTTAAACATGATTCTATGTCACCCATACGCCATTCCGCTCATTCAACCAATCAGAAATTAGAATGCTGATTTCGTTCCATCAAACCCGTCACTAGTGTCAGTAGCTACCTACTTCCCAGTCCCCTCAGTTAGTCAACACTACTACAATAAGCTACGCCAGCTAACAATACGCTGAATATTTTCTTTATTGAGATTTTTTTTAATACTCACAGACTTGCTCAAAAGTTGCTTATTTTTGTATTTTTTATTAACTTATTTTACGTTTTGTTGAATTTGTTTAAAAACATAACATAGTGTCTTTTAAGAAATTTACGTGTTCGTTAGGTTACAGACGTTATTGAAGAGTTTAAAATACATGTACCGAACTAAGCTTAAATTAAAGTTGAAGACCTCAAAAATAAACTGCGCATTTAAATAATTATTCATTATTTCCATTTAGATCTGAAAACTGAATACGGTAAAGCAATAAAAAGAGTTTTGAGTATTTATTCAATATTAACCCTGGACGTCTAACGTTTGTACAAACCCTAATAAACCTATCCATTCGTCTATTTGACGAACGGTTTTTGTGGAGATTCATCTGGCTTAAACACTTCACGTACTATGCAACGCTTGAAAACACTTTTTAAATTTCATACTCCTATTTGTACCAGAAAGTAAAATAAATAATATTTTGAGTATTCCCAAAGTTTCATATACAAACAAAGCTAAATATAAATACCTAAACTTCCATATCCCTTTTTAAAAAATGTTTTTTCTCTCAGTTGCAATAAATTCAAATAAATAAATACATACATTTAAATAATCAAATAAGGCTGAGTAACACCCTAGGGAGTAAAATCGAGCATTGTTTACAAATAATTAAACATACTTAAAGTATTTGAGTTTGACTACTATTTAATTAGACTTGGGAGTTATTCTCGATACGAGATTGCTGTTTGGGTCTCATATAAATTATACTGTAGAAAAAGCTTACCAAATGCTGAGCTTCATTTTAAGAACTTCCAAACACTTTAAAACTTTATACATTTTTGTATGCAGTTATTTAGAGTTTGCATCAGTTGGGTGGAAGCCCATAATATATAATTTGCATTAAAATGATTTAAAATGTTCAACGAGCATTTTTTTAATACCTAGATCATGAAAACAATAAAACGCTTTGCCTCTTCAGCCAATCTACTAAACAAATCGAATTGTTTACCTTTGAAAATAGACGCACTAAATCTAAATTATGTTTTTTACATCAATTATAAAATAATAAAGTAGACTCTTTAAATCTACTCTCTAAAATAAATCTGTATGTCCCCTTTCGCGTGACATGAAACAAATATTTATTCCATCTGCCAGTCTGTATCACTGACTATGCACAACAATATTTCATCTTTTTTTTATTTTGTACCAATAAAAACATTAAGACTTATTTATCAATCATTAGCGGAATCAATTATTAGGTACGGTATTACCAATTAGGGCCTTTCTTGTAAAACCAACATTAAAAAAATTCAATCCTTACAAAACTCGGTTCTTAAATTAACTGACAGATCAGCTAGAATTGATGAGGAAGAGGTACTCGAACATTTTAAAAAGCAAGGATGCCTGTCCGTTAATGCTATTTTATGGCTCAAATTTGTTACTAGATATCAATTTGATGGTAACTAACAGAAATTGTATATACATACACACAATACAAGGCTAGCCCAACGTGAAAGCTTGGCAGTATCGAGGTATGTTAACAAGTATGGCCAAAGAACACTTCATTATACAATTACTAAAAATTTTAATAAGATTCCTAAGCAGATCTTAAAAGAAAATGTTGACAAAACTTTTAAGGAAAAAATAATCAAATGGCTCATATGTAACAAGGCTTTATATTGATTACTTTTTTATGTTAACAATCATCTGTTTATTTTTTTGTAAATAAATTTTGCCAAGAAATACGTATGCTTTTACTTTTTATTAATGTATATATTACCTTTTAAAATTAGATAATTTCTCTAACGTTTTTCTGTGTAAAGGAAAAATAAGAAGCCTGCTGACAAACCGGTTTCGCGGTTTAGTGGGTTTCATTATTTTTCCTTTTATATTTTTCTGTTCATGTTTATCTTCTTAAATAAAAATAAATACAAAAAAAAACTATCGTTTTTCTTCATCTATTGATATATTTACAATGCCCCTAAATTTATTTAAAAATAAATTACGCCCCTTCTATTATTCATGATACTCTCCCATTTGCTTTTTAATGATGCACACGCTTACACACACTTGAACACTTACTCTCAACACCCTCTTGTGTATATATATATATATACGCATACACACATTTAAGAATGTACCATAATTTAATATGCATGGCTATCATTTTCGAAACTTCGCTGGTCTGTCTTTCAACCTTATCTTTATAACGTAATTTAACCATTATTGACTGTATGTTTCTATAAAATAAAATAATAAACTAGACAGCGAGAAATTTAAGCAAACCAGACTGATAACAGATGTAATTTCTGATTATAAATGCGCAATAGTTCTGACTGCCGGCAACGTTTGCATGAAGGAAATCTGGCTGACAAACAAGAGCAACAAAAAAATCACTTGGAGTAATCCCGGCCAAGACTACACACAGTATGAGATGAAAAGAGCTTTTCATCTTAGTATTTCACAGAGCAATATGCGGTTTTTGTTTTACGAGCGCCTTGCGCCGCCACCCCGTATTTTTAATACATAAATTTGACGTAGGAATATATTCTCGAAAGCAATGGGAGCGTTCCTTAAGGGTTCTTTATCTAGAATTTAATAAGCGTAAATTAGATGCTTCTTGAGCTTTAAGTATTCTGACAAATAAATCATTTTCTTCTGAATGTTCTCGTAAACCAGCACGTATGTTCAATTCCAACTTAAGACATATAAAAACAAAATAATAATAATTCTATTTTTTGTTTACCTGTTCAGAACTGAATTAATTAATGATGATGAAAAAAATAAGTATTCTGCACTTACTAAAGGAATCATTTGGAAATTTTTGTTATATTTTAACTTTTTATATCTTTCATACATATATAATATTTTACTTTAATTTTTAATGAACAATAGGTCTTAAACTGACAAGGAATCGAAAAAGTTCATATAACGTGTGTTACTATCTTACAGTGTATGTTTTTTCGATTAAATTAGTTAAATGTTGGTAAATTATGTATCATTTGAAAGAACGACTAGAATTCATTCTAAAACAAACAAACCAGCCAGAAGGCAGCTGTCGAACTAAAAAAAAAGAACTTTTCGTTGTAATGTCGACTACTAACATAAGCAGAAAAAATATAGACGTATTTAGAGATATCAGTACTTAAAAAAAAACAACTCATCGTTTTTGTATTTCGATAGATATGGGAGTAAATAAATCTTAAATATCGAGTATATACTTGAATGATCACAAAGGGGTAATAATTTAAAAAAATATATCCTTCTAATAATTGACAAACTTGAATTTTGGGGTCTATCTTAACGAATTGTAAATAACTCAGTATTAAAAAATGGGGATCTTGGGGTAGAGTGGAGTTCGAACTTCGGACCTCTGATATTTGAATCCGGGCCACTGGCATTGGGACCACAAGTCGATAAGTGTTATTTCTAATCATAGAGTTTTATACATTTTTTATTGAGTTGATAATACATAATGATATCTTGATTTTAGAACTGCACTTCAAAGCAAGGTAAAATGTGTTATTATTCGCTTCAAATAATAATAATTAATGTCATTTATAAATTTTGTTTTCTATGCGCTTTTATTAGTTATTTATCAAGACATCGCACATCCTATTTAATAGTCATAACTCAAAATTGCAGAATTTCCAGAAGAGTAAAAACTAAATTAACATTGTTTTATAACCATGATTTGTTTTTTGCTCTTTTCACCTTTTCAAACAATGCCGATGTTAAATGCAAAACTGCCACTGTCCATGATCACTATTTTAGGAAGATCAACAAAACCAGTAGCCATATGACAATTTATTTTTTGTTCAATGTGCACATTCAACTTAAAATGAATAGTCTTTTTGCTACCTGTTATACCACGCACAAGTTGCACATTGAACTTAAAATATATAGTTTTTTTGTTGCTGGTTTTGATGATCTTCCTATTGCGTGTGCCATCTAGACCGACAAGACAAAGTCTTCTGTTTTATACAGATAATGTGTCAACAAACTATTTAAAACAATTGACAATACCTAGAATATGCGACCAATATAACAATAGATTTATCGTGGCGGATATTTTTTACGACAAAGTATGTAAATTTATGCCAAAAATCATAGAAATATTGAGAGAAGCAGATATTTAACTTTATTTTTATAAATATATGGATATATATATATATTTTCGTTTCTTTTCTCTGACATTTGTTATATTTAACATAATTTAAACTCTCCTGTCCCCCCCAATAAACGTGTATTTAAAATCCTATGTAAATATCAAGTTATAAATGGTGTAAAGCTGTAAATATGTTATATTATTATACGAGTATGTTTGTATTATATTACGAATACATGTGTAAATATGTAAAAAAAAAAAAAAAACTCGACACTGGCCAGAACACCCGAGTTGAGATGTGAAAAGGCTATGAAAAAACGCAGAAGAAGAACATAATTCAAATTATTGTATTAATTGTAAACAATTTTTCCGGTGTGTGCATGAGTGTCCTGATAATGTAAATATTTGCGTACATACTGTTTGTTAACCTAATAAAATAAATAAATAAATAAAACAGTAATGTTTGATTATGTCCAAATGCTTGCAGACTGGCTGGATTTCCTCCCTAGGGAGTTGTTCATATTTAAATTTATTTCAACAGAGAGGGAAAAAGTTTTCGAGAAGGGAATATGGAAGTCTAGGCATTTACAGGGCTTATGACCTGTCATTGGCTGGTTTAAGTGGCCACTTTACACACTGTGTAACATTCACCATTCTGCCCATGTTTGAACATCCACATTTCCTCAACTCTTCCATCTGTTGACTTTTGTGAAGTGAGGTTTCAGCTCTTTCACTTCTGAAACCTCACTTCACAAAAGTCAACAGATGGAAGAGTTGAGGAAATGTGGATGTTCAAACATGGGCAGAATGGTGAATGTTACACAGTGTGTAAAGTGGCCACTTAAACCAGCCAATGACAGGTCATAAGCCCTGTAAATGCCTAGACTTCCATATTCCCTTCTCGAAAACTTTTTCCCTCTCTGTTGAAATAAATTTAAATAAAACAGTGATCATGGACACTGATGGTTCTTGTTTTAACCCCCTTATATATAGAATTGTCTCGAAACTGCTATCACATTATTTTTAAAAGTAAATCTCGATTGTTACCAATTTTGCGTTACTCGATTGTATTTTTTTTATTGTTTCTGTTAATTCTTTGTGTTGTGTTAAAGTGATTTACGATTTTCTTTTTTATTCTAACATTCATCTTATATCCATATTTTTTTCTTTTTTACTATGCAAAGTTTCATTTTTTATTTTGCATGCAGCAAGCTTTTTTTGTTCCTACATGAATACAAAAAAAAGTGTTGTTTATTTTATAAAATTAAGACTTACTATGTTTGTACTTACCTGGATAAATTTTTGTAAATGCCCCTTGGGCGTATTGCAAAATTAAATTAAATTGAATATATGACACTGTTTGACATTAGATGCATTTAAATAAGTATGTATTACAGCAAGTGGAACAATAAAGCTATTAAATAGTTAATAAAGAATTTTGTGCCTATTTTCAACACATGGAAGTTTTTCTCATAATTTATTACGTATTTTAAGCTTAAAATCAGATTTTTTGGAGATACCACTGTATTTTATCGGAGATGCGACATGTCATAAATCAAAGAGAGAATAATAAAATAAAATACTTAAAATTGTAAACCAAATACTGGATTATACAAATAAAAAAAATAAAAATAAATAAAAAAATACCCCTAGGGAGTTATTAGGATTTACAAATAACAACAAAGATGAAGAACATTTTAGGGAAAAAAATGTTGAAATCTAGGCATCTGCAGGGCTTATGACCTGTCGTTGGATGGTTTAAGTGGTCACTTTACATACTTAAACCAGACATGACAGGTCACAAGACGTGAAAATGATTAGACTTTCACATTTCCATTTCTAAAATGTTATCTATCCTCGTCGTATTTCGTAAAATGTTAACACTTAAATTTAAGCGTAATATTTGTACTTTTATCATGCAAGAAATAATGAACGCAAAGTCTGTAAAAAAATAATTACGAAATTTAGGCGAAAGCTTTTAAAATTAAAATAAAAGATTTTGACTTTGATAAAAAATGGCAATTATGCGACTTTAATTTAATAGCTAGATATTTAACCGAAATCATTTGGCAGCTTAGAAATAACATGAAATTTAAAAATTGTTTAAAAAAGAGCTGGTCATATTTTTATATTTACATTGTAATAAAATAAAGAATAATTTAGGTATAATTCAAGTATTGCATGTATGTATGTTCTATGAAAAGGAGTTTAATTGTATTTACAGTATTTAACAGATTGGGAAAATGTAGTTATTATGCAGCGGCAAACGCTGGAATTCCAGTAATAGCTCGGCCCAGGATGAGTGCGTGAATATCATGCGTCCCTTCGTACGTGTTCACCGCCTCTAAATTCATGACATGCCTTATGACATGGTACTCGTCAGATATTCCATTTCCCCCGAGCATATCTCTAGCGTTTCGTGCGATTTCTAATGCCTTTCCGCAGGAATTCCTCTTTATTAAGGATATCATGTCAGGTGGAGCCAACCCCCTGTCTTTCAAACGTCCAACTTGTATACAGCCCTGTAGTCCTAAACTGATGTCTGTTATCATGTCCGCCATCTTCTTTTGCATGATTTGAGTAGCGGCTAGAGGTCGCTGGAATTGTTTCCTGTCGAGGGTGTACTGCCGGGCGATGTGGAGGCACGACTCGGCGGCCCCCAGCGCCCCCCATGCGATCCCGTACCTAGCGTTGTTGAGACAGCCGAAAGGACCTTTAAGTCCTTGTACATTAGGAAGTAGATTTTTTTCTGGGATGATGACATCATCCATCAGAATCATGCCAGTTTCTGATGCTCTTAGTGAAAATTTACCTTCTATTTTCGGTGTTGACAATCCGGATTTAACCTGTGAACGATCTATTATGAATCCCCTAATAACGTTATCTTCCGTTTTGGCCCAAATAATCAGTACATCGGCGACGGGTGAACTAGTAATCCATGTTTTCGATCCTGATAAACTGTAAGTCTTCGTTTTCGAATCGTACTTCGCTCTTGTTTCCATCGAACTTGGATCGCTGCCATGATTGGGTTCCGTCAATCCGAAGCATCCCACGAGCTTTCCTTTGGCCATGTTAGGTAAATATGTCTCCTTCTGTTCCTCCGAACCGTACATATAGATGGCGCCCATAGCGAGAGAACTTTGCACACTGAAGGCCGATCTGTATGCCGAGTCTACTTTCTCAACTTCTCTAGCGAGCAGTCCGTACGTTACATTCGACACACCGGCGCATCCGTATCCTTTTATGGTGCATCCTAATACACCGAGTTCGCCCATTTCGGCGAGAATCTCCTTATGAAAAAGTTCTTTCCTGTTGGCTTCTAAAATCCTAGGGAAAAGTTTATCTTGGCAGAAACTCCTGAATGTGTCCCTCACGGCTATTTCATCTTCCGCTAGCTGTGATTCTAGATTAAGCGGATCTTCCCAGTTGAATACGGGTTTCGAAGTTGCTTCAGACTTTGAACATAAGACCGAACATTGAGAAAATGATTTGTTCGGTACAGATGTACCCCAGACGAAAATTCTCCGCGGCAGATTCGTCAGCACACTTTTTATATGAGACACCGACATTGTGGATATGTACTAAACTTTAACTTTTACTAACTTATTCAATTTTGTTGAAAAGAAAATCTTTTGGTTGATAAAAAATGATAACTTTGTTTACTTGCGGCACTCGTCAACACAACAGGTTACGTCACGATATAAATTGCCCTTGAAACGCACTTATAAGTGCCAAAATATATAGTTAAAACTTACTCTTATCAACTGTCACTAGGCAAGAGTATGGCAAAATAAACAGTTTCCAAACAAAACTTTCCACGGTAAAGAACTGACAAAATTAACTTTGAATACTTATTAAAACAACAAATAACTTCACATTTAAGTAGAGTATATCATTATTATCACATTTATGTTTTGGTAAGCGTCGTCGTTGTAAATATTTTATCGTATTATCTCATTGACGCAACCGTCCATTTACGGCGTGAATAAAATAAATTGACATGTGCAGCTTACTTCACGTCGCTAGCAGACCTAACAACGTAACAACACAAAAATGCTCGGCGCGGTAAAATGTTGCGTCACTAAAGTTGATACGCATGAGCCGAATACTGACGGAAATTGACAAATTTTCACGAGGTCCGGCACAACGTTCTCGGCACGTTCCAACTATAAAACGCTGTGAATTATAGAATATATTTTTCAGAGAAAAACTTATCACTTATTAACAATAATGAAATTAGTTTTTAAATTAATTTATTTTATTTACATAAAATATAATAATGTTAGGTTGTACGAAAATAAAAATCTTTGTAAAGACATGGATATATATAAAACAAGAACAAAAGATATATGTAGGTATATATACATATATATTTATGTAAGTCAGCATTCAAAAGATATAAAAAGTCGGTTTATTGTGTGTATAAAAAAAACTACATTAGTTTATTGGTTGGCTTTTGGCAATTAATCTTTAGTAGTGAATATTATAAAATATATACACAGAGACGGTTTGAATTTAAAGAAACTCAAGTTAAAGATGTCGATATGAGAGGTACCTACATTTTTTAAATTTATTTTTTTATTTGGAAGTTCAACAAGGATACATAAAATACATACAATTTGTAAGTAAGCATTGTTAACAGTCTTTATACATATACCCAATTAAATAACTCCACCATCTTTTATAAATCATATAAAATAAGTGTGTAGCTTAATTGAATAAATTTACGTTATAATAAAGATTAAATGAAACATAATAGATATTGAGTTAATGAAATAAAATTCAGTAAAAGATGAATAACTAATTGTTGTCTTAAGAAAGGGAAAGAGAAAATAAGATATAGTAAGTAATAAAATGAACTAAAATTAATTTACGTACATTTACATTTCATATGTCTGTACGCAGAATAGGTGAGTGACAAAGGTAACTGGTTTTATTACAATATTTGAGTTTGTCCAAATGTTTGTAGACAAAAGACTGGATTTCACCCCCTCGGGAGTCATAAAGATTAACAAATTACAACAGGGATCGATAATACCTTAAATAAGGAAATATGGAAGTCTAGGCATTTACAGGTTAAGGTTTCAGCTATTTAACTTGACTAAATTAACAAATGGAAGAATCGAAGAAATATGGATGATTAAACATAGGCAAAATGGTAAATGTTAGACAGTGTGTAAAGTGACCACTTAAACCAGTCAATGACAGGTCATAAGCCCTGTAAATGCCTAGACTTCCATATTCCCTTATTTAGAGTAATATCCATCCCTGTTGCAATTTGTTAAGTAACCGGTTTTAGAAAAGTGACAATAATTTATTTTTTTGTCTAGTTATACTTGTTGTTATGTTAATATTTATTATATCCATGAGTTTGCAACAACCTAATCTAGAAATAACGATATATTTTAAAATACTAAATCTTTTATTATCCTGCACCCTTCAGAGGAAGTAAATTCAGAGAATTTAACTCTTAAAAGACTGTGGTAAATAATACCTTTGCGTGCGGTGATGTAAAATCCTATTACCAATAGTAAAAGATGAAATGTTCTAAAGCTCCGACAGTTAAAAAAAAACATGTAGAAATACAGTTTAATTTTTTTTTCCATCATTTATTAAAATAAACATATAATTTAGCCCTATTATAGCAACAACAACAAAAATCACTGCTCAAAATTTACACGTGCGTCCCCCATCACTGTAAGCAACCTATTGAATTTGTTTCACACACAGTGACACAGTCTCATACAACACCGGCTACAGAACAGCGTCTCTGTCTTCCTTGGTGTGTGTTCTATCTTAGAACTGTCTCTCTAATGCAGATGTTTTGCTGTATTTGCGGACATCACTCTTCGGGTGGCAAGGTTAAATATTTTCTATATTAAAATCTAGCAAATTGATTCAAATTTTACTTTCCAAATCCGATGTAAAAATGTCCATTTGAAGTTTACAAAAAATACTATTTCAATATTTTAAAGAACAAGAGAGATATATCAAGAATTTTATCGTATGTCGACTTGTGTGACATGTGGTTAATTTGTTCTAGCATATGCAATTTAAAAATTCTCCTTTCTCTTCCTTAATCTCTTCTCCTTTCCTTTTTCCTCTTTTTTCCTTTATAATTTTTTAAAATTTTCGTTAAACGCTTTCAAAAATTTTTATGTGAATTTTGAAAAAATGGGAACATGCAATAAAATTGTAATTTAATTGGCTTCTAACTAACGATATGTAAATGAGTTTTATAACTTTAACTGGTTCGTAATCCTCAATAGTTCTAACAATGAAACCCAAAGTTTTCATACTGGCTTTTAAAGTTACACCAAAATCTCAAATCTCTGCGACTTGTGATATGCATTTGACTTATTGTAACAGTGTGAGCTATTTAAAAAGGGGAATATATAAATTATTTTATATCAGTATAATGAATGTTTTTAAGACTTTATATCAAAAGTTTGTAACTTAAACCTTAAACGATCAAAATTGAAACAACGGTTAATTAAAATAATTTGCACAGACACGAACACCTTTTCACTTTTATACATCAAAGTATTCAATAATCATTATCATGACAACATGTAACTAATTTTAATTAATTGATGTTACAATTCAATTGAAGAACATTTTTGAGAATAGAATATGAAAGACTATTCACAAGTCTTTTGACCTAAGTGACTAAGTGACTGGCCAAGCGATCAATTTGTGTTCTATGTAACATTTAACATTCTACAAATGTTTAATCAAACATCCCCTTTAAATTAATTTGAGATAAAATTTATACCGATTTATTGAACGCAGAACCTCAAATATTCTCAAAAGTAATAACACTATTTTTTTGTGGGGTCAGTGTTGATTTTATAATAAAAAATAGTCATCTTAAGATGATAATTTGTTCTAGTAATTCATTGACCACCATAAGACCGTTAGTGAGTTAGTTAGTTAGTTACCATAAGACCCGTTTGATTTATTTTACTAAATTTGTTTGTGCTCACTCGTGGCGTATACAATTTCAACAATATGTCTAAATGTTTGCAGGCAGGCTAGATTTCGTCCATAAGAAAGTATTTAGATCAAAATTTGTTGCAACTGAGAGGGAAAATATTTTGAAAATTTAGATCTAAATAACTTCTCAAGGATGGAATCCAGCCTGTCTGCAAACATTTGGCCATAGTCAAAACATTGTTGATTAAACTAACTGGTATAAGAAGAAGTATAAAAATTGTAAAATTGTTTTCAGGCGTTGCCGAGTAGGTGAATTGGTTC
Organism: Micrasema longulum; assembly: GCF_059751315.1. Lineage (NCBI taxonomy): Eukaryota > Metazoa > Arthropoda > Insecta > Trichoptera > Brachycentridae > Micrasema > Micrasema longulum. Next base: position 144,035 of record NW_028278359.1, read on the forward strand.
AGCCGGATGAATCTCACCCACAATCCACATGATAAAGGTTTCAGTTCTTTTACTTCACAAAAGTCAACCGATGGAAGAGTTGAGGAAATGTCGATGTTTAAACAAATGGAGAATGGTGAATGTTACAGTGTGTAAAGTGGCCAGTAAATGCCTAGACTTCCATATTACCTTCTCAAAATGTTTTCTCCCTCTCCCTTGGTTATAACAAAGTCATACCATTTTATTTCATGATCTTGACATCCATATAAAGATACTATTGAACAAAATAAACCAAAATGTAAACAAAAACTCAAAGCAAACAGAAAATCCAAAAAAGCAAACAGAATGACAAAAAAAAACTTAATTAAATAAATCGGCGTCATTGCATGTCAAATAAGCGTTAATTTTGATGAAGTCCAAAGGACTAAGTATATGTAATTCATTCGATGTTTTGTTTTTTGTTTATTAATTCAAATTATTTATTATTATGGTTCATAAACAATAAACAATACATATGACATTGGTACAATAATCACTAATTGTTATTTTAGATACTGTTCGTCAATTAAATGTGAACCTAGCATGCAAAAATAAAGAAAAAATAGTTTTTTTTTTTTTTAATTGGCTAGTTTAACTTAATTCTATGATTGTTATAAAATGTATAACAATAAAGAATTACTAACAAGATATTACAAATTATTTAACCTAACTAACATAAGTGACTATTACATTGAAATACATTTATATTACAAATAAACGTATCCTAACTCTATGAGGCCCGGAGTGTGTTAAGTTGGGATACAACATCATATACACATTATTGTTTAATTATATAGCAAAAAAAAAACTAAAAATATTACATAAACAAATATTTCAATAAACATCTGGACAACACGTTTAATAGTAAATAAATATAAGCAATATAATATAAGGATACGGCTCTACCCAATGTAGGGAGTGCCGTTTTACCCACCGTTAAACTACTGGGAGTTTTACTCAATTCTGACCTATCTCTTGACGCTCAAATTAGTAGAACGATAAGTTCATGCTTCTACCAGCTGAGACAAATTAAATGCATACGCAAAAATTTGCCGGTTGATGCCGCCCGTCAATTAATAAATGCGTTTGTAGTGTCTAGAGTCGATTATTGTAATGGTATCTATGCAGGTCTACCAATGAACAAAATAACTCGCCTACAATCTGTATTGAATGCCGCAGCGAGACTTATTTTCGGAATCTCTAAGTTCAGTCATATCACTCCACTACTTCGGGAACTACACTGGCTACGTTTTCCACAGAGGGTCGAATACAAACTCTGTTGGCTTATGTATAAGTCACTGCACAACTCGGCTCCGGAATATCTAAGGGAACTATGCATTCCAGATGAACTAGCTGACAGGCGTCTCACGCTTAGATCAGCTACGTCTACGGCGAGAGGAAAAGTTATTATACCTCTACGCAAACAGCGCACTAAATTTGGTGAGCGCGCATTTGCGGTCGCAGGCCCTATGGCATGGAATACTCTCCCAGCAGAGGTGCGAGACTGTGAAAGTGAAGTGATGTTTCGGAAAAAACTTAAAACCCACTTGTTCTCTAAATCATTTGAATAAATCCGTAGCACGTGACAACAAAATAAATTATTTTAATTAAATTACCAATTTAAAGCTTCAATTAAATTAACATAACAATAGAATCACCATGTAAAGCGCCCTTGAGGTATTTAATTACGAAAATGGCGCTATATAAGTTATCCACAATAAATAAATAAATAAATAAAATATCTCGCAGCAGTCTCCTACAATTCAAGCGCCATTTACAATAGCAACGACTTTATAGTATACTCGTATGTGAATTTTGATCTATCCGCCTTTTTTTAGATAAATGCGATTCACAAAAACATATAAATTTATCTTTACAATTTACACGATAATTCAATCATTTTAGTTCTGCCAAGAGTGAAAATATCATGATAGATACGCTACATTCGCACGAAACAATACGAATACGAGTGTTGCCAGCGCCGAATAAAAATGGCGGAACCTTAAAGACATTATTATTATGATTAAAGCGCGCGAGACAAAGGGCCTCTGTCACGTATTATAGATATAGAGTAACACCTACACAGAGCAGGACGGCACACGGGAACTGCCTTCAGAGATATCCACCCCCACAATACGCGGATCTATCACAAAGGTAAACACGGGACAGAAATTAATATCCGCTAAAACTGCGCACAAACAATGCCCCGGGTTGTTTGTTGATGTGAGCTGTCTGAGTTACGTGCCAGAGCCGGGGGCGGGGGCAAAGTCACAAATTTAAATTGATTTATTTATTTATTAATTCATTCAAAATTACACTCGTTTCAATTAAAGTGAACTTATTATACGGCAGGCTGTGCCCGTATCAAGCCATATAATTAACAATAAAAAAATACATAGTAAATTTAATTAGATTAAAATATAATGACATGGATATATATCTATTTCTTTTACATGTACCGACAGTTTGCGCCAACTATGCACAGAACTCTCCTCTGATTAGCTTGGCGCGTAATTATAATATATTTTCCGATGGAATAGATATAGTTAACTGCAGTACACCCACTTTTGAAATAAGAATTTAAAAACTGTTATTTGAAAAAAATCTGTTTCTTTGTAATTTTTTTTTATACATTATAAATTTAAGATATTTCTATTCACTCGTGTCAATCACACACATCCACCCTCCATATATCCCCCTTACACCCATATACACTGACACCCATATTTACAAACCTACCAAAACCACACTCCGCTCACTTATCCACGCATCTTCACACACAAAAACTCGCACACGTGAACTTTTGCATGTATTAATATCTAACTGGACTAAATTTGTATAATTGTATTTATGTGGAAAACTGATTTGGATTTATTTTATGTTGATTAATTATGTTGTGTATATATTTTTTGTATCGGTGTTGTTTTTCTGAATAAACAAAATTAAAATTAATTATTACACCAGTTGGATTCAACTTTGTTTTGATTATGCCCAAATGTTTGTAGGCAGGTTAGATTTTTTCCCTAGGGAGTTATTAAGATCTGAATTTGTTGCAACAGACAGAGAAAACATTTTTTGAGAAGGGAATATGGAAGTTTAGGCATTAATGGGGCATTATTATTTCTGAATATCTTTTTTGCATTGTATTCCTTGGAATTCGATTATTTATTACATTTAAGTTTTTTTCTAGATTGTGATTCCATGTCATTATAATTTGATCGAATTAATTTTACTTTGTATTTTTATTGTTATTTATTGTGGCTTGACACGGGCATAGCTTAAAAAGCCTTAATAAGTTCATAAATATTTAATTTTGTAATTTTGAATGAATAAATAAATAAAATAAAAAATGAAATAAAATAAAATAACCTGTATTTGGCTGGTTTATTTATTTATTTATTTGACACTTTATATACATATACAATATGTATATGCATAAAAGGGCGGGCATATTGCCTTAAGGCAATTTCTTCCTACTAACCCAGACCGTTTAGTTTGAGAAAATTATAAATACATGGACATATTGAATCTTACAATTTTATACAAAAATTAAAAACAAAGATTAGCGTGCGATAGTCGATTTTGTGGTTTCAGTGGCCACTTTACATATTGTGTAACATTCAATGAACCAATCGGCAAAACTGTCCGAGAAGGAGTATAAAAGAACTAAAGACGTCACACGTAGAGTTATTTCAGAAATAAAACATTTAAAAAAATCATAGCACTGATAATGGGGTACGTATTTTTTTTTAATGTGACTTAATTAAATAATCAACAAATAAAATATCACTAAACTTTCTTATCGACGATTTGTTCCAAATTTTTACACCTATACAATTTGGGCCAAAAAATTTCCTCGATCCGGATCTAGACTCGGTATCAATGGAAGTGAGACTCGCCTGGAATGTTGTGAAACCAATGGGAGAGAAATTCCATTTGTGCGGTGTTATGACGTTATGACACGTCCACACTGATTCATTGATCCGCCAGCCTTTGTCTTTATTATATCCTACTCACAAGTTCACGGCACAATTTCAGGAAATCGGCCTTTAATTTCGTCACAGTACACGCGTATTTGTATCACGTAATATTTATCTGTGCTTTGTCCGAACGTTTGATATTCTCTTTGTCACTTTTTGTGACATCCTGCGAACGAATTTTTGAAAAGATTTTACAAAAAATGAAATACAGCAAGCGTTTAATATAACAATGTTTGAGTATGTCCAAATGCTTGCAGACTGGCTGGATTTTCTCCCTAGGAAGTTATTCATATTTAAATTTATTTCAACAGAGAGGGAAAACATTTTTGAGAAGGCAATATGGAAGTCTATGCATTTACAGAGCTTATGACCTATCATTGGCTAGTTTAAGTGGCCACTTTACATACCGTGTAACATGGCACAGGTTGCTGCATCGCCGCTACGCTTGCGCTACAAATCCAAGTACTGTATCTTATCCTCCATGTAATAAATTTTATAAAATTTTGGTTCGTAAAAATATAATAATTATTATAAAAGAAATCTAAAAATATTCTTAAACAATCGAAAGGGCTTAAATACATGTTTTTTAAGTGACCTTAAAACCAAAACTTCCTATAAAATCATTTGAAAATGCTTGCTTGAACTATATATTATCAAGTCTACACCCTTTAGACTATTCAATATTCTAGTGAAATGAGGAAAAATTGGTTTGCCTAATAGAATTTTCATTGTTTTTGTTAAAAATTCAAGAATGTACAAAGTTTTCCAACAAAGGTGAACCATTATTTTTAATGAGTTTTGAACTCAGTTAATTAAGTGCTGCTAGGAATCTGTACAAGTTAAGAAGTTTGTTTTGTTTAAAATTCCAAATGTAAACATTGTTCATTTATTCGTTATATTTTTATTAATATACACGTCACGCAGTGCCTTTTACGTTACAAAAATACGTTTTTAATCAAATATAAACACTTTAATATAATGTGAAAAAATAATTAAAAAGTATTTTGTTACATATATAACACAGCAATTTCATATAAAGAACATGTTTGGATATAGATTGTAACAAACAAAAATATAAAAGAATTTAAACAATATGTGCATATTATTTTATTTTTTTAAAATACGAAATATAAGTATATTTTATACTAAGAGCAACGAAATTCTTTTTAATCTCAAATAAATAAAAATTAATTAGCAATATTTTGAGTTTGTCCAAATTTTTGTAGATAAGGACTGGATTTAACTCCCTGGGGAGCTGTTTATATTAACATATTACAACAGAGATGAAGAACATTTAAGAGAAGGTAATATAGAAGTCCAGGCATCTACAGGGCTTATGACCTGTCAATGGCTGGTTTAAGTGGCCACTTTTCACACTGTGTAACATTCACTAATCTGCCTATATTTGAACATCTTTATTTCTTCAATTCTTTCATCTGTTGATGTTTGTGAAGTTAAAGAGCTGAAATCTTTATTTATGCGGGTGAGATTCATCAAATTGAATTATTTCACCTACATACTAGGCAACTCATGAATCTCACCCGCATAAATAAAGGTTTCAGCTCTTTAACTTCACAAACATCAACAGATGAAAGAATTGAAGAAATATAGATGTTCAAATATGGGCAGAATAGTAAATGTTACACAGTGTGAAAAGTGGCCACTTAAACCAGCCATTGACAGGTCATAAGCCCTGTAGATGCCTGGACTTCTATGTTACCTTCTCTTAAATGTTCTTCATCTCTGTTGTAATATGTTAAAATTAATAAGAATAATTAAAAATTAACCTAATAAATTATACACGTAAATACCCAATAGTATGCAAAAATGAACATATAATCAATGTTTGAGTATGTCCAAATGCTTGCAGACCGGCTAGATTTTCTCCCTAAGGAGTTATTCATATTTAAACTTAATTCAACAGAGAGAGAAAATATTTTTGAGAAGAGAATATGGAAGTCTCTTTTACTTTACAAAAGTCAACAGATGAAAGAGTTGAGGAAATTTGTATGTTCGAACATGGGCAGAATGGTGAATGTTACACAGTGCGTAAAGTGGCCACTTAAACCAGCCAATGACAGGTCATAAGTTCTGTAAATGCCTTGACTTCCATATTCCCTTCTCAAAAACGTTTTCCCTCGGTTGAAATAAATTTAAATCTAATTAATTAGCTACATAACATTAATATCATTATATGTATTCTATCAATTTGTGATCCATATTACTCCAACCCTTTACATACTGTGATTCGTAAAACTATACAAATTGAATTGGATTGGGTTTTTGGCATTGAGTTTTTAACATTTTAATGATACATTATAGTAAATTAGGTAAATATATTCAGTATTATAATAATTTGATTGCGTAACACTGATAAGAAAGTTTATGTTTTGGAATAATTTATATGAATTGAGTATACTAAAATGTGTTCAAACCAAAATATTATTTCCCATAATTTAGTATGTAATTAAACTTGTATTTATTATATATAAAAGTAACCTATGAAAAAAATCATTTAATTGATGTCTGAATACAAAAGTGTAACCTATGGAAGTATAAACACCACTGACGTTTAGAAAATTGATACATTTTTTTTATACTAGTTACATCTAAATCATGATACACATGCAACTATTAATGTAAGAAAAGGATAAAAATATGTTCTTATTTCTTTATAATCTTTGTGTTACTCGTAACCACAAAAACGACAATAGATGGCATGTATCAAAATTAAAAAAAAACTGTATTTAAATGTATAACTTACTTGCACTTAATGAAAAAAGGTAATATAATCCATTATGTAAATATAAAAAAAATACACAAAATAATGCTCACGTACAGTACATTATGAACAACTAATTGAAATTGAACATGTGAAATACTTAGGACAATAGAAAGACAATTGACATAAAAGTGGCGACATGATCGAGTCATTTTTATAAAATCAAAAACTTTGTTCGAAAAACGGAAAAAATATATAATATTAGAAGCCTAGGTCAAGACTAAAATATGTTATTTGCTACTACTATGTGGAACAAGAAATCAAAATTACATAAAAAGGCCACAAAGACAGCAAAATAAATTTATTTGTAAAGTATTACTTTTTTATTATTTTGACCACCGAGCGCTTTTGCTTAAGTCTTGAAGATCTTGTCTTGAAGACTTGTCACCAGTCATGAAGATGCCTATTTTGACGAAAGCGCTCGTTGGTCAAAATGATAGGAAAGTAAAACTAAACCAAAAAGTTTCATTGATAACTTTATTTATAATTTTATCATAATCATGAATTGAATGTCAGTAAATATCATCATTCAACTTGAATCCTTAAAATGAATTCATAAATTAGCCTTTGATGTAATTATAGACGAAGAACGAAAACTTTTGAAAAATGTAGTAAACATGGACACAATACGAGTAACTGAACAATGTTTTATTTATTAAAAAAAAGAAAAAAAAAAGAATTATTTGTGTTCTTATGATTTACCAAAATATTTAATTTTGGGGGCCATTTTCAATGAGTTGTAAATAACTCACTATTAAAAATTAGAGTCAAGTTGGGGTAGAGTGGGATTCGAACCACGGACCTTTGAGCCGTGAGTCTGAGACACTAGCCACGGTACCACAACCCGATTCATATAAAACATTCTAAAACGGGACAAGGACAGTCAAAACGAATAAACCAGGGACTTAATGTATTCAATAGACTAGCTGACAAAACTAAACAAAAGACTAAGACAACCTTTACAAAATATAATCATTGACAAAAGAATCTGCTATTTTACCTACTAATATACTTATTGTATTATTTGGATGGAAAGGAGAATGCTGGGTATTTCGTTGAGAGACAGAAAAACCAATTTATGGATTAGAGCGAGAACAAAGGTCACAGATGTGGTCCATAGGGCTGTTAACCAGAAATGGAGCTGGGATGGTCATATAGCCAAAACCACAGACTCTAGATGGACCAAAAAAGTCCCGGAATGGTGACCCAGAACGGGTAGAAGAAGTGTCGGCAGGCCTCAGACAAGGTGGTCTGATGACATAAGACGAGTTGCAGGAAGTGGTTGGATGCGGTGGGCTCAGGATAGGGAAATATGGAGACTAAAGGGCGAGGCCTATGTTCACCATTGAACAAGAGATGTCTGATGATGATGATTATTTGGATTGTATTTACGAATACAACGATGTATTTGTTTTGTATTTAACTGTTGCAGTGCAACCAAAGTAATTTTTCGTCACAAACGACGGCATATTTGTTTGAGACATGTAAAAATCTATGTTAAATGTAATAATTGTGGTAGCGAAAATATTTTTAGACTGAAGTCACGTCGATTTTATTAACGAATGCTTATCGTATTTAATAACAATTACTAAATTATCGAAACAAAAACGATTTAAGGTGATTTATGATATCAAATTGCTGAAATCAAGAACATAAATAACGATCTTCGCTCTACGCGATGTTATAAAAAAGCTTCGATTATTGATAAAAAAATACATTAACAATGAACCAATTTCCAATGCTAAATATTCTGGCCTTTCAACTAAATGAATCTTCCAAACATTATCTATTATCACGCATTTAACTTTTACCCATTGAAGTGTGCGAAATTTATGGGATTAATATTTCAAATACGCGATAAATTCGACTTCGTGAAGTAAGCACCTCGTGGAAAGCGTCGAATGAATATATTACATAAAGAAGGTGGGGTCGGTCGGCAGTTTGCCCATTTACTTGAGACGGCCCTATACAATAACATACTATTTCAATTGGATTCAATTTCCTAGATGTGTTCTTGGTTTCAATATTGGTTAAATCCATTTTGACGAAAATAGCGCAAAACAAATAATATTGTATGGAAACGAAGTAGAAAAAGCAGGCTGAATGCTATCGAAATACGATCTTTCAGGCATATGTGCGTTTGAAGTGTGTACGAAATGTGCATAAATTGAATTAACAGTTTCTTCGATCGTTCAAGTGAAATGTACGTAAGGCAAACAGTCAATGCAGATAACTCACTGCATCCAAGGTATAGTGCAGTTTGTCTTGAAAAATATTTTGAAAATATGCAAATATGTGGCAAGTAAAGAACGCAATGAGGAAGTTTATGCTACCTGAAATTTTATTTTAATGATTTTTTTTGACAATGTTTATTTATTTATCCCTTTTTATGAAATATGAATCTTGTATATATATATATATTTATTTGGATAATTTATATAGCGCCGTTTTTGTGAAAATCACCTCAAAGGCGCTGTACAATAAATAAATATCCCACCACGTCTTGCAGCTAGAGAGCGCATAGACAATAAGAAATCTAGCCCCCATTTACATTTTTTTTTTATTTGACAATAAAGTTAAGAGTTAGATTTAGTGATATTTATAAAAAAAAAAAAAAAAAAAATATAAGTTAGATTACAACAAGTCTTGCAGCTACTGAGCGCATGGACGGTTGGAATTCTAGACCTCATTTACTAAATTTGGATATTTGATAGTTGATCACATTTACCTATTGAAGCTAGATTACTAATCGTCTTGCAGCTACAAAGTGCATGGACGAGTGAAATTCTGGCAACTTAAAATTATCAATAAATTTACAAAAACAAACATTGAGCATGATAGTAAATTTGTAAAGTGTTCGTGCTAAAAAGTAAACAATTAAAAACTTAACAGATAAAGCATTTCAACACTTTGAATAACATAACAGATAAAAATATAGGAAGAGTAGCTTTCATAGATTTTGGGTAGTCACTAGTCACTGTCGCTGTGTCGCAAAAGTGCAAACACATGTTGTTTGCTAAACTTCTAGAAGATGGTCCGGTCCACGTGTAGTTGCCGGAGGGGGAAAGAAGCCTATTGTTCCAACGACTTCGTATCCATTTTAGTCTGCATTATTTCGTTTTATAATGAGTGTGAAATTCCCGCTCAATTTTATTTATTTTTTACATTATTATTAGACGAACGTGTGTATGAGAGTGGTTTAAGGATTGGACGTATTATTTTGTATGTACGAGTATATTGAAAATATTATTTTTAATCTATTGAGTATTTATCAATAAATTCACTTTTAGTAGCACTGTTGTAATTTATCGTGGGAGGTAGTATTCCAGAAAGTTCAATCTTGGTACATTCGCATCACAAATTAATACATTCTCAAACGATTTTGATGGGTTCATTTACTTTTTTATGATTTTAAAGTAGGCGCACTGTTGTTTGAAAGTTTCCGTTATTTACTACTTGTCACATATTTTAGTAAGAATAAAGCGCAAAATAATGCTTTAAAATGAATAGTCTTCTTTTTCTACTTTTTGTCTACACATCGACCACTTATCTACACTAACACAATGTTTGTTTAACAGTTAACAATTTATTTTCGAATTTTAAGCTACGATTGGAGAGAGAAACTATAATTCACGCCCAGCCAGTACGGAGACTGAGCTTGAAGAGTACATCATAAGAGAGCTAAATAATGAATGCAATTGCCATTTACAAAATTGAAACCATTTTTTTTTTTAACTGGTTTGACTTCCCCGCGAACCGCGTGGTAAATCGCGCGCGGCACCCGCGCGCCGGCACCTGAACTACGCCGCATCCCTTGCGCCGTGGCCAGGCACTAGCAGGATTAATTTTTTTTTAATTAATTTTGGATTTGACCGATTGTTAAACTAAACCATACAAATGTGCTTCCCAGTCCCGTTGACCCGGGCCGGGTTTGTCTACCTGCTGCTGAAGTTTCAAGTTATGATAATGCGAGTTCAATTCAATCCAGCGGGCGGTAAATGTAGCGTGAGTAAGTCGACTTACTACTTAAGTGACTTACTTATGCGAGCGCTGCTCACTAGGGCGGCGCGTTTTCCGATTGCGCCGAAACTACACTCGGAAAACCGAGCCCCGGATTCGAAGTACGTAATGCTATGTAATAATTAGTTGTGAAGTGTATATCAGGCCACGTGATATGAAATGTAGCTTGCGAGTTTGTGTAAGCTGATCCCACTATGTTATTGGAGGAAATTTTACACATGCTGGTGCATAAACACATGTATAATGAGGAACTTCAGCCCTCCGGGAAATTGGATTCAAGAAATGTTTTCTTGCGCGGGGTAAAAATTAGAGCATTAAATTTTATGGCAAAGTTTCTTGAAAATTTACGAAAAAATAATAATAAATATTTTAATAAAAACGCACTACTTTGAATGACGTCACTGGTTCATATGAATCAACCTATGATCTGAGAGCTATGGAAGATTTCCGGCTTGCTTGTCGTTTCTGGACCA